>NW_024061593.1:0-110750 GCF_016432855.1 Salvelinus namaycush
CCACAAGAAACACATGCTGGAGAAAACTGGCCAATCAGAAGCCAACCATTCAGACTCTATCTGGACCAGCCCCTAATATACGACCTCCTTGGCAGCTGGCCAATCAGTAAGCATAAACCATTCAGACCTCTATTATGGACCAGCCCCTAATATACGGACCGTCCTTGGGGCAGCCGTCATCTCGGAACTCAAACACATTTTGTTAAAAGGACGAATCCTAAATAACATAAAATATCTGGAATTACTCCCAGAAGCACTAAAACACACAGACAAAACGCTGTGTAATATCTCTCTAGCCGGCAGAATGAAAACAATAACGAGGGACCACTGACGATCACCTCCAATTCCTCCTGGACTGGACCCAACAATATCCATACCTCCAATACCTACTGGACCAACAAAAGCCATCAACTCAAATACCTCCTGGACTGGACCAAACAACATCCATCACCTCAATACCTCCGACTGACCACCAACATCCATCCACTCAATACCTCCTGGACAAACAACACCCATCACCTCCAATACCTCCTGGACTGGACAACAAACATCCAATTCACCTCCAATACCTCCTGGGACTGGACCAACATCCATCACCTCCATACCTCCTGGGAATGGCAACAACATCCACACCTCCAATACTCCTGACTGGACCAACAACATCCATCACCTCCAATACCTTCTGGGACCAACAAAACACCATCACTCCAATACCTCCTTGGACCTGGACCAACAAACACCATCACTCAATACCTCCTGGACTGGACCAACAACACCCATCACCTTCAATACCTCCTGGTGGACAACAACATCCATCACCTTAATTACTCCTGGACAACAAACACCCATCCTCCAATACCTCCTGGACTGGGACCAACAAACATCAATCAACCTCCAATACCTCCTGCGAATGGACCAAAAAACACCCATCACCTCCAATACCTCCTGGGCTGGACCAACACACAACCCATCACCTCCAATACGCCTGGACTGGACCAACAACACCCATCACCTCCAATTACCTCCTGGACTGGACCAACAAACACCCATCACCTCCAATACTCCTGGACTGGGACCAACAACATCCATCACCGCCAATTACTCTTGGACTGGACCAACAAACATTCCATACCCCAATACCTCCTGGACTGGACCAAAACATCCATCACCTCCAAACCATCCTGACCAACAACATCCCCTCACCTCAATACCTCCTGGACTGGACCAACAACACCATCACTCCATACCTCCTGGACTGGACCAACAACACCTCACCCCAATACCTCCTGGACTGACCAACAACATCCATCACCTCTAATACCTCCTGGACCAACAACACCATCACCTCCAATACCTCCTCGACTGGACCAGCAACATCCATCACCTCAATACCTCCTGGACTGGGCAACAACACCATCACTCCAAACCCTCCTGGACCAACAAACACCAACAACACACATTCACCTCCAAGACCTCCTGGACTGGGACCAACACAACACACATCACCTCCAATACCTCCATGGGACTGGACCAACAACACCATCACCTCCAATCCCCCCTGGACTGGACCAACAACACCCATCACCTCCAATACCTCCTGGACTGGACCAACAAACACCCATCAACTCCCAATACCTCCTGGAACTGGACCAACAACAACCATCACCTCCAATACCTCCTGGACTGGGGACCAAACAACATCCATCACCTCTATACCTCCTGGACTGGACAACAACATCAATCACCTCAATCCTCCTGGACAACAACACCCATCACCTCCAATACCTCCTGGACCAAACAACACCCATCACCTCCAATAACCTCCGGACCACAACAGCCATCACCTCAACACCTCCTGGACCAACAACATCCAGTCACCTCCAATACCTCCTTTTCTTTTTGACTGGACCAACAACATACAATCACTCCAATACTCTGGACTGGACAACAACACCCATCACCTCCAATACCTCCTGAGACCAACAAACACCCATCACCTCCAATACCTCCTGGACGTTTTTTTTGGACCAAACAACATCCTCACCTCCAATACCTCCGGAATGGACCAACAACATCCCATCACCTCCAAATACCTCTGGACCAACAACACCCATCACCTCCAATACCTCGGGACTGGACCAAACACCACCCATCACCTCCAAATACCTCCTAGGACTGGACCAACAACACCATCACCTCCAATACCTCCTGGACTGGACCAACAAACATCCAATACCTCCTGGGGACTGACCAAAACAATCCAACAACATCCAATACCTCCTGGACTCGAACCAACAACATCCTATCACCTCCAATACCTCCGGACTGGACCAACAAACCATCACCTCCAATACCTCCTGGGACCAACAACACCCATCACCTCCAATACCTCCTGACTGGACCAACAACATCCATCACCTCCAATACCTCCTGGGACTGGACCAACATCCTCAACTCCAAATACCTTCCTGCGACTGGACCAACAACATCCATCACCTCCAATTACCTCTGGATGGACCAACAACATCCATCACCTCCAATAACCCCTGGACCAACAACATCCATCACCTAAATACCTACTGGACTGGACCAACAAACACCCATCACATCCAATACCTCCTGGAATGGACCACAACACCCATCCCTCCAATACCTCCTGGCTGACAACAAAACATCCATAACCTGCTAATACTCCTGGGACCAAACAACACCCATCACCTCCAATACCTCATGGACTGGACCAACAACATCCATCACCTCCAAATACTCCTGGACTGCCGACCAACAACACCCATCACCTCCAATACCTCCTGGACTGGACCAACAACACCATCACCTCAATTACCTCTGCGACTGGACCAAACCAACACCCATCACCTCCAATACCTCCTGGACTGGGACCAACAACACCCATCACTCCAATACCTTCCTGGGACTGGACCAAAAACACCATCACCTCCAATACCTCCTGGGAGGTACCAACAAAGCCATCACTCCAATACCTCCTGACTGGACCAACACATCCATCACCTCCAATACTCCGGGACCAACAACATCATCACCTCCAATACCTCTGGACTGGACCAACACACCATCACCTCCAATACCTACTGCAGACTGGACAACAAACACCCATCACCTCCAATACATCCTGGACTGGACCAACAACATCCATCACTCTAAATACCTCATGACCAACAACACATCACCTCCAATACCTCCTGGACTGGACCAACAACATCATCACCTCCAATACCCTCTGGACTGGACCAACAACACCCATCAACCTCCAATACTCCTGGACCAACAAACACCAAACAACACCCTCACCTCCAATACCTCCTGGACTGGACCCAACAACACCCATCACCTCCATACTCCTGGACTGGACCAACAACAACCATCAACCTCCAATACCTCCTGGACTGGACCAACAACACCATCACCTCCACTACCTCCTGGATTGGACCACAACACCCATCACCTCCAATACCTCCTGGACTGCGACCAACAACACCATCACCTCCAATAACTCCTGGGACTGTACCAACAACACCATTTCACCTCCATACCTCCTGGACTGACCAACAACACCCATCACCGCCAATACCTCCTGGACTGGGACAAACAAACATCATCACCGGCAATACCTCCTGGACTGACCAAATCACCATCACCTCATATACCTCCTGGACAACAACACCCATCCACCTCCATACCTCCTGACTGGACCAACAACACCCATCCCCTCCCAATACCTCCTGGACTGACCAACAAACATCCATCACTCCCAAACCTCTGGACTGGACCAAACACACCCATCACCTCCAAATTACCTCCTGGACTGGACCAACAAACACCCATCCTCCACTACCTCCTGGCTGGACCAACAACTTCCATCACCTCCAATACATCCTGGACCAACAACACCCAATCACCTCTAATTACCTCCGGACTGGACCACAAAACACCCATCACCTCAAACTCCTGGACTGGACCAACAAAATCCATCACCTTTAATACACTCCTGGACTGGGACAATCAACATCCATCACCTCCAATACCTCTGGACAACAACACCCATCACCTCCAATAACCTCCTGGACCAACATACACCCATAACCTCCAATACCTCCTGGGACCAACAAACATTCCATCACCTACAATACCTCCTGGACCAACAACAAATCCATCACTCCATACTCCTGGACTGCCAAACAAACTCCATCACCTCCAATACCCTCATGGATGGACCAAACAACACCCATCACCTCCAACATCCTGGACCAACAACACCATCACCTTCCAATACTCCTGGACTGGACCAACAAACATCCATCACCTCCAATACCTCATGGGACTGACCAAACAAAACATCCATCACCTCCAATACCTCCTGACCAAACAAAACCATCACCTCCAATACCTCTGGACTGGACCAACAACACCCATCACCCCACTACCTCCTGGACTGGACCAACAACATCCAATCACCTCCAATACCTCCGGGACTGGACCCACCCCCCATCCAATACTCCTGACTGGACCACCAACATCCAACAAAATCCAATACCTCCTGGACTGGACCAACAACATCCATCACCTCACAATACCTTAGCGACTGACCAACAAACATCCAACACCTCCAATACCTCCTGGACCAACAACACCCATCACCTCCAATACTCCCTCTTTTTTTTAGATGACCAAACAATATCACACCTCCACCTCCTGGACTGGACCCACAACATCATCACTCCAATTACCTCCTGGACTGGACCAAACAACACACCAACAAACATCCATCACCTCCAATACCTCCTGGACTGGACCAACAACACCATACCCCAATACCTCCTGGACCTGGACAACAAACATCCACACCTACAACACCACCTGGCACTGGACCAACAACATCCATCACCTCCAAATACTCCGGGACTGGACCAACAACATCCATCACCTCCAATACCTCCTGGACCAACAACCACCCATCACTCCAATACCACCTCGACTGGACCAACAACACCAACAAACATCCATCACCTCAATACCTCCTGGACCAACAACACCCATCACCTCCAATTAACCACCGACTGGACCAACAACATCCATCACCTCCAAATACCTCCGGGACCAACAACACCCTCACTCCAATACTACTGGACTGGACAACAAAATCCATCACCTCCAATACCTCCTGGATGGACCAACAACATCCATAACCTCCAATACCTCATGGACTGGACCAACAACATCCATCACCTCCAATACCTCCTGGACGTTGGACCAACAAACAATCCATCACCTCCAATACCTCCTGGACTGGACCAACAACCCCATCACCTCCAATACCTCTGGACTGGACCAACAACACACATCACCTCCAGTACCTCCTGGGACCAACAACACAATAACCTCAAATACCTCCTGGACGGACCAAAAACATCCATCACCCTCCAATACCGCCCTGGACAACAACACCACACACCTCCAATACCTCTGGACGACCAACAACAATCCATCACATCCATACCTCCTGGACTGACCACAATGTCCAGTCACATCCAATGCCTCATGGAGGACCAACAAACCATCACCTCCACTCCTCCTGGACGGACCAACCAACATCCGTCACCTCCAATACTCCTGGACTGGACCAAACAAACATCCATCACTCCTGGGGGACTGACCAACTCACCCATCACCTCCAATACCTCCTGACAACAAACACCCTCACCTCCAAAGACTCCTGGACTGGACCAACAAATCAATCACCCAATACCTCCTGGACTGGACAACAATATCCATCACCTCCAATACCTCCTGGACTGGACCAACAACATCCAATACCTCCTGGACTGGACCAACAACACCCATCACCTCCAAATACCTCCTGGACTGGAACAACAACATCCTCACCTCCAATTACTCCTGGGACCAACAACAACGATCACCTCCATAACCCCCCTCCTGGACTGGACCAACAACACCAGTCCACCTCCAATACCTCCTGGGACTGACCAACAACACCCATCACCTCCTATCCTCCTGGACTGGGACCAACAACATCCATCACCTCCAATACTCCGGACCAACAACACCCTCACCTCCAATAACTCCTGGGACTGACCATAACAACAATCCATCACTCCAATACCTCCTGGACCAACAAATCCATAACCTCCAATTACCTCCTGGACTGGGACCAACAATATCATCACCCCTCCAATACCTCCTGGACTGGACCAAATCATCCATCACCTCCATACTCCTGGACCAACACACCCATCACCTCCAATACCCTGACCAACATCACCCATCAACCTCCAATACCTCCTGGATGGACAACAATATCCACGACAGGAAAAAAATAAGTTGACTAATTTGCTGACTAGGACCCCATGGTAATAGCTCGAACAAAATGGACATCACATATTAACCATAAAAAGAACACACCCAGACCAATGAAACACATGAAGGATGCACATGGAAGAGGGAGGAGCTCCCGTATCTCGACAATGTATATGTTTAAAAATAATCATATTTGTATTTTTTTAAATAACATAGGGAAAAATTAATTATTTTATACTAATTGCTTAGAATTAGTTTTATTTTTTTTAAAGAAATTATTTTATGCCCAATAGAAATAAATGGTAAATAATGGTAGTTTAGCAGGTTGAGGTTCATTCAGGTCATTCGTTAGTCCACACAGTACAAAACAAAAAAATAGCAAAAGGTTTTGCAACAGAAGACAAAAACCCTCCCCATTTTGTCCCTCCCAGTTCGGCCCGTTGCTTCAAGTTGAGTTTCTATTAAACATGAACCTGATCTCGTCTGTTTACTAAATAAATCTGTTTTTGGACAGTGAGAGAGGCAGACACAGAGGAACAGTGCCAGAGACGTCCAAACAAGCAAGAACCACACCACTGCTCCCTCTGTGAGAAAGAGTTTTAGCCAGTTTAATGAATCCTGAAAAGGACATGAGAGAACACACATAGGAGAACGCCTCATCACTGACCTCCCATTTGTGGAAAGAGTTTTACCGATTAGAACACCAGAAAAAAACGAGAGAACATACACAGGAGAGAACCTTTTCCAATGCTCCAGTGTGGAATAATTTTACCCGGGTAGGGAGCTTGAATGAGCATAGAGAATTCACACAGGAGAGAAACCTTTCCACTGTTCCCTGTGTGGAAAGAATTTTACCTGTTAGCGAGCTGAAATGAACCTAAAGAAAATTCACACAGGAGAGAAACCTTCCACTGCTCCAGTGTGGAAGAATTTTTGCCGGTTATGGAACCTAAAGGAGCATGAAAGAATACACACCGGAGAGAAGATATACAAATGTTCTCACTGTGGAACGAGTTGTACTGGTTAGGTGATCTGAAAAGACATAAACAGACACACACAGGAGAGAAGCCTTAGCAATGCTCCCATGTGGAAAGAGATCTCACCGGATTGGGAGCATGAAAATACATTCTGGAGCGAACCCTCATCAATGCTCTCTGTGTGGAAAGGATTTACCTTGTTAAGGCGACTGAAAGAACATGTCCGGAATCCACACCTTATTAAAAGTTATCAATGCTCCTGTGTGGAAGGATATTTACACAGTTGGGGAACGGACCATGAGGGAAACACACAGACAAAAAGCCTTACCATGCACCCAGGGTGGAGATCGATTATCAAATCCACATGGACCTAAAGTTCACAAGAGCACACACTCTGCTCTGACATTGTCTTCTAAATTTTAAATGTTTTTTATGCACATTAAACTCAAATCATACAGAATGTAATAAAGACATAGTATGTTTTTTTGTTAACATGAATTGAATTATATAGTATGTCTGTTTTAAATGTAGATACGTCAGTTTCATCTGCATGTAAGGAGGAGTATAATACCTGGGTGTTGTAACTTGACTAGGCTTACAGTGGGAGAAATGCACAGATAAAGATAGCAGAGGCTCTACAGTTTTTTGATTATCCAGATGCCACAATAGCAAATCATCATAGAGGCTGTCCACAGTGGAAGAGGAGGAGACTGTTCACCAGTAGAAGAAAGGTGGATTTTATAGTGAAAGAAGAGAAAGGACCTTTGGAGAGGAAGAGAAGAGGAGACTGAGATCTGATTAACACTAGTGAGTACTGTCTTAAAAACAGGACCAAAAACTCTGCCATTGTTCACCTAATTTGTATGATTTTTAAGAGGCATTCTATTGACGTTTTTTACACTTGAATATGTTATTCTAGGGATGTGCTCAGTAAGAGATAACAGGTGTCAGCGTTTATTAAACAGTGTGGGATTGGTGGCCCAGAGATTGTGTTTTCAAATGGTCACACCATATTAAAGGAGATTGTGCATTTTTTTATATTTCTTTTTAAACCAAATCTTTATTTTTGATGTAAGTGTTATAGAAGGTTCCAGACACTTGTTCTGAGAAAACTTACCCCCCACCATTGACTAGGGGTGGACACAGTTATTTGATATTCTTTACATCAAATAAACTTACATTCCTGTGACATTTCTAACATACAAGGATACAAGGATAGACCACGACAGTTTTATGAGTGCACCCTGTAAAAAATTACATACCGGTATATGACACACTTTTATAACTGTAGCTTCTTGTCAGCCCAATCAAGCAGCTCTATGCAGAGACTCCATGTTTATTACAATGTACAGAATGAAGTTGAGTTAAATGACAAGAGTCGGCTACATTATCAACCAACAGGTGGGCTGTTGTTTATCTTGAATGAGTTGTTGTAGACCATGGACAGGGTAATGCAGAGAAATAGACTCTATTAGCCTAGCTAGCTAGCTTCTTGTCACGATTGATGCAGTCAAAAACAGACACTACAGATGAGATGATAGACTACCTATGGCGGCAGGTTACCTAGTGGTTAGAGTGTTGGGCCAGTAAACCGAAAGGGTTGCTGGATCAAATACACTGAGCTACAAAGGTGGCCGTCAATTGTAATAAGAATTGTGTCTTAACTGAATGTTAGTTAAATAAAGGTTACATTGAAAAAACAGTTGCTCAAGTGGGTTTGGCTACTCTCTATCTCCGTGTCAGACAGACTGGTCCTCTGCTCCATCCTCATCCATCTCTACTCCCTCTCTCTCCTCTATCCGTGTCAGACAGAATGGTCCTCTGCTCCTCTCATCCATATCTACTCTCCTCTCTCTCTCCGTGTCAGACAGGACTGGTCCCTCTGCTCCTCTCATCCATCTCTACGCTCTCTCTCTCTCCTGTCAGACAGACTGGTCCCTCTGCTCCTCCTCATCCATTCTACTCTCATCTCTCTCTCTCTCGTGTCAGGGACAGACTGGATCCTCTGACTCCTCCTCATCATCTCTACTCTCTCTCTCTCCGTGTCAGGACAGACTGGTCCATGCTCCTCCTTCAATCCATCTCCTACTCTCCTCTCTCTCTCTCTCCGTGTCAGACAGACTGGCTCTCTCCTCCTCATCCATTCTACTCTCTCTCTCTTCTCTCCGTGTCAGACAGGACTGGTCCCTCTGCTACTCCCATCCATCTCTACTCTCTCTCTCTCTCGTGTCAGACAGACTGGTCCTCCGCCCTCCTCATCATCTCTACTCTCTCTCTCTCTCCTCTCCGTGTAGACCGACGGTCCCTCTGCTCCTCCTCATCCATCTCTACTCTCTCTCTCTCTCCCGTGTCAGACAGACCGGTCCTCTGCTCCTCCTCATCCAATCTCTACTTCTTCTCTCTCTCCGTGTCAGACAGACTGGTCCTTGCCTCCTCCTCATCATCTCTCTCTCTCTCTCTCTCTTCCGTGTAGACAGACGGTCCTCTACTCCTCCTCATCCATATCTACTCTCTCTCTCAGGTCAGGACAGAGCGGTCCTTGCTCTCATATCCATCTCTACTCTCTCTCTCCGTGTCAGACAGACGGTCCCTGCTCCTCACTCATCCATCTCTACTCTCTCTCTCTCTCTCCGGTCAGACAGACCGGTCAATTCTGCTCCTCCTCATCCATCTCTACTCTCTCTCTCTATTCTCCGGTGTCAGAAAGACCGCGTCCCTCTGCTCCTCCTCATCCATCTTACTCTCTCTCTCTCTCGTGTCAGACAGACCGGTCCTCTGTCCTCCTATCCATCTTACTCTCTCTCTCTCGTGGTCAGACAGACCGGTCCTCTGCTCCTTCCTCATCAATCGTCTACTCTCTCTCTCTCTCTTCCGGTCAGACCGACCGGTCTCGATCCCCTCATCCATATCTACTTCTCTCTCTCTCTCCGTGTCGACAGACCCGGGTCCTCTGCTCCATCCTCATCCATCTCTACTCTCTCTCTCCGTGTCAGACAGACCGAGTCCTGCTCCTCCTCATCCTATCTTACTCTCTGCTCTCTCTCTCTCGTGTCAGGACAGACGGGCTCTGATCCTCCTCATCCATGTCTCTTACTTCTCTTCTCTCGTGTCAGAAAGACGCGTCCTCTGCGCCTCCTCATCCATCTCTACTCTCTTCTCTCTCTCCTCCGTGTCAGACAGACCGGTCCTCTGCTTACTCCTCATCACATCCTACTCTTCTCTCTCTCTCTCCGTGTCAGACAGACCGCGTCCTCTCGCTCCTCCTCATCCTTCTCTGCTGAAACAACAAGCAGAGTGCAAACATACATTGAAAGTACAAATAAATCAATTGCTCTTTAAACGCATGTATTTCCAATATCCTGATATCCAGAATAATCTGGATATTAGTCCAATAGTGAAATCATTTAAACTGCCCTCCTTCTACCATCAATTCATTCCTTCTTGTGTGCAGTATGGGGGTTTGAACAAAAACATGGACAAAGGATCCAAAAAACACCCAAATAAGTCTTTTTAGGAACTGAAAAGATCTCAGTATCGTGATGCAAGTCTTTAGATGTGGACACAACTTTATTCCCACAATTGTTATTATTCCATTTTGTTGCGACTCGAGCGATACCTCTCCGTCATTCTACAGGTAACCGCCAAAATTATAGGTAACACTAGTAAATGAGGGATACAAAGTACGCTATAAATGCAAAAAGTGATGCGGGACACCCCTTCAAAATTAGTGGATTTGGATATTTCAGCACACACGTGTGAGGGTGTATAAAATAGAGCCACACAGCCATGCATTTTCCATAGACAAACATTGGCAGTAGAATGCCCATACTGAAGAGCTCCAGTGACTTCACCGTGCACCGTCATAGCATTGCCACTGTTCCAATAAGTCAGTTTGTAAAAATGTTGTCTGTGGATTTGCCCGGCGTCAACTCTAGTGCTGTTATTGTGAAGTGGAAACGTCTCGGAGCAACAATGGCTCAGCTGCGAAGTAGCAGGCCACACAAGCGCTCACGAAAGGGACTGAACGCCAAGACACCGCCAATTCCTCCTGACTGGACCAACAATACCAAAACATCCAGCACCTCCAATACCTCCTGGACTGGACCAACAAGATCCACGACATGGAAAATGACAAAATGGACTACATATAGAACCAGAGTCACGGGAACCTGTCCAAGCAACAGACCCGATTACAGATCAATGAAGCACATAAGGATGAACATGGGAAGAGGGACACCAGGTGAAGATGGAGGACCTCTCAGTATCCTCGACAAGCTTTCAGGGTCTGTTGGTTCCGACTTGGTGCATCGGGCGTCTTCGGACACCGCCTGGTAGCAGAGGTCTCTGATTTCTCGTGGTGGAGTCGATCATTTTGAGGGCCTCCCTGAACCGCCTGGTAGCAGAGAGAACAGTCTATGATTTGGTGGCTGAGTCTGATAATTTTGAGGGCCTTCCTCTGACCACGCCTGGTAGCAGAGAGAACAGCTATGATTTGGTGGGGCTGGAGTCTGAGCATTTTGAGGCCTCCTCTGACACCGCTGGTATAGAGGTACCTGGATGTGAATGGGAGTGCTCGGCCTCGTTCCCGTTTCCTGTAGTCCATTATCAGCAGTGAAGGAGAGGTCTGTTTTACTTAAACATTATATTCTTATTTAAATTAAGTTAGACGCAATGACATGATACATTTATTTATCATTATTTCTATGGCACACAAATAATCTGAAAACACAACCAAAACAACCCGAAATGCATCCAACAAGTTTGTAGAGTGACAAGCTTAATCTAATGTTACGTGCAAATGAATATGGGACCATGAACTAAAATATATACTTGAGACAAACGGGGCCAATCACTTGGTCCCTATCTTTTGAGAAGAAAACTATTGTAAACAAAATCTATTTTCGAACATTGTATTAAATAAAATAATATAATTTTCTATGAAGGGGACTATAGTGTAGCTCAGTATTTGCCATTATTTATTTTTATAGTATTTTTCTACTCATCTTCTCGAGGAGCCAATCATTTTGGAGGTGACCCTGTCTAGAAATGAGCAGAATCAAAAGGTTTGAGATATCATATTTTTTTTGTTTAATAAAAGTAAGTTGCAAAATGTGTCCATATGAGGACTATAATGACAATGTTGTCTGTATCAGTAGGGTTCAGAGGTCATGGGGTCTGACAGTAAATGACTAGATGATGTCTGTATCTGTAGGGTTCAGAGGTCATGGGGTATTGACAGTATAATGACTAGAGATGTCTGTAGCATGTAGGGGTCAGAGAGATCATGGGGTTGGACAGTATAATGACTAGATGTGTCTGTATCATGTAGGGGTCAAGAGGTCATGGGGTCTGACAGTATAATGACTAGATGTCGTATCATGTAGGGTTCAGATTCATGGGGTCGACAGTATAATGACTAGATGTTGTCTGTATCATGTAGGGTTCAGAGGTCATGGGTCTGACAGTCATAATGACTAATGAGTTGTATCATGTTAGGGTTCAGAGGTCATAGGGTCTGACAGTATAATGACTAGATGGATGTCTGTATCATGTTAGGGGTCAGATAGTCATGGGGTCTCGACAGATAATGACTAGATGATGTCTGATCCTGTAGGGTTCAGAGGTCATGGGTTGACAGTATAATGACTAGATCCTGTATCATGTAGGTTCAGAGGTCATGGGGTCTGACAAGTATAATGACTAGATGATGTCTGTATCATGCTAGGGTTCGAGGTCATAGGGTCTGACAGTATAATGACTAGATGTTGTCGGTATCATGTAGGGTTCAGAGGTCATGGGGTCTGACAGTATAATGACTAGATGATGTCTGTATCATGTAGGGTCAAGAGGTTTCATGGGGTCTGACAGTATAATGACATAGATGATGTCTGTATCATGTAGGGGTCAGAGGTCATGCGTCTGACAGTAAATGACTAGAGATGTCTGTATCCATGTAGGGTTCAGAGTCATGGGGTCTGACAGGTATAATGACTAGGTCTGTATCATGTAGGGGTCAGAGGTCATGGGGTTGCCAGTATAATGAACTAGATGATGTCTGTTCATTTAGGGTCAGAGGTCATGGCGGGTCTGACAGTATAATGACTAGATGATTCTGTATCATGTAGGGGCAGAGGTCATGGGGTCTGACAGTATAATGACAGATGTTGTCTGGACATGTAGGAGTCAGAGGTCATGGGGTCTGACAGTATAAGACTAGATGTTGTCTGTTATCATGTAGGTTCAGAGGTCATGGGGTCGGACAGTATAAATGGACTATGATGATGTCTGTATCATGTAGGGGTCAGAGGTCATGGGGTCTGACAGTATAATGACTGATATCTGATCATGTAGGGGTCAGAGGTCATGGGGTCTGGCAGTATAATGACTAAGATGTTGTCGTATCATGTAGGGTTCAGAGGTCATGGGGTCGGACGTATAATGACTAGATGCCTGTATCATGTAGGGTTCAGAGGTCATGGGGTCTGACGATAATGACTAGATGATGTCTGTATTCATGTAGGGTTCAGAGGTCATGGGGTCTGACAGATAAGACTAGATGATGTCTGTATCATCGTAGGGTAAGAGGTCATGGGTCTGACAGTATCAATGACAGATGATGTCTGTATCATGTAGGGGTCAGAGGTCATGGGGTCTGACAGTATAATGATAGATGACGTCTGATCATGTAGAGGTCTAAAAAGGCCTAAAATGTCCACTTTCATCTGATTTTTCAGGAAGAGAAGCTGGAGATAACAAAAATATTCTCCGGGGGGGGAATATTCTTTTATCGTGTGGAGGTTTCATTCAGTGTCATATTCATTAGTCCACACTGTTTTTAGCAAACAGGTGTTGCAAACAGAAGACAAAACCCCTTCCTGTTTCGTCCCTCCCCATTTCAGCCCGTTTGCCTTCTGTTTATTTCTATTGAATAGACCCTGATCTCTCTGTTAAACTAAATAATCTGTCTTTGGCAGGAAGAGAGACCAGACTCGAGGAACAGAGCCAGAGAGTCCAAACAGCAAGAGACTCCATGCTCTATGTGTGGAAATAGTTTCACCGGTAGACAGCCTGAAACGACATGAAAGAACCAACAACAGGAAGAGAAGCCTCATCACGGCTCCCACTTATCCTTATGGAAAGCGATTTAGCAAGTTAGTGAACCTGAAAGAGCATAATAAATTGACACCGAGGAGAAGCCTCTACATTGCCTCCCTGGTGAACAGAGTTTTAAACCGGTTAGGCACCTGAAAAGACTGAGAGAAACACATAGGAGATAAGCCTCATTGCTGCTCAAGGTGGAAAGACTTTTACCGATTTAGAACACAAGAAAAGAAAATGAGAGAACACACACAGGAGAGAAACCTTTCCACTGCTCACAGTGTGGAATAAATTTTTACCGGTTAGGGAGCCTGCATGAACATAAAAAAATTCACACAGGAGAGAAAACGCTTCCAATCCCCCCCCCCCCCCCCCCCCCCCCCCCCCCCCCCCCCCCCCCCCCCCCCCCCCTCCCTCTCTCTCCAGTGGGGAAAGAATTTACCCGTTATGGAACTAAATGCAAAGAGAAATGCACAAAGGAGAAGGCTGTATCACTGCCACCAGTGTGGAAAGAGTTTTAGGTGGTTATGGAACCAAAGGAGCATGAAAAAATACACACGGCGAGAAGATGTACCAATGTTCTCAAGTGGAAAGAGTTTTACCTGGTTAGGTGACTGAAAAGACTGAGAGGACACACACAGGAGCTAAGCCTCATCAAGTTCCATTGTGGAAAGCGTTTTACAGAGTTAGGTAGCCTGAAAAAAACATAGGGGACTGCACACTGGGTAGCAAGCGTACCACTTTTTTACTCCCATGTGAAAAAATACTTTACCCAGTAAAACATCTGAAAAGAACTCATGAGAGGACACACACAGGAGAGAGGCCTTTCCCTGCTCTCTGTGCGGAAGAGTTTTTCAGAGTTGGGGAATCTGAAAAGACATGAGAGGACACACCACAGGGAGAAGCCTTAGCAATGCTTCACTGTGGATAGAGATTTACCCTAGGTGGGAGCATGAAAATACATCTGGAGCGAAAACTCATCAATGCTATCGTGTGAAAGAGATTTACCTGGTTAGCGACTGAAAGCACATTAAGAATCCACACCTGATAAAATGTCTCGTGCTCCCAGTGTGGAAAGATATTACCCAGTTAGAGAAAGACCACGAGGGAAACACGCAGACAAGAGCCTATACAACGCACCAGGGTGGAAAAGAGATTTCAAATCACATTGACCTAAAGTTCATGAGAGCACACAACACACACTGCTCCGACATTGACTTCTATTTTTTAAAATGTCGTGTTTTTTTTTTATGCACATGAAGGTAAATTAGTTTAAACTGTGGAATTGAATATAATAGTATGTCTGTGAAATGTAGAGCACGGTCCCCCCCGTCTGAATAAGACACTCTTCAATCTCTGTCTCTGTGTGCTGTTCATCTGCGTGTGTTTCATCTTCGTGTCATTCCTACGCACCAAGATCATAAAGTTGATCTTAGCATGTGATGCATTTGCTCTATTGTTTACATCTGTATCCGACAGAGTGGCTTGACGGGAATAGTCTGTCACATCTAGACAAGAAATACAGGTAGTAGAGGAGTATTAACCTGGGTGTTGTTCAGGGGACATAGAGGTAGTAGAGGAGTAGTAACCCTGGGTGTCGTTCAGGGACATAGAGGTAGTAGAGGAGTATGTAACCTGGGTGTTGTTCAGGGACATAGAGGTAGTAGAGGAGTATTAAACTGGGGTTGTTCAGGACAAGAGGTAGTAAGGAGTTTAACCTGGGGTTGTTCAGGACATAGAGGTAGTTAGAGGAGTATTACCCTGGTGTTGTTCAGGGACATAGAGGTAGTAGAGAGTATTAACCGAGGGTGTTGTCCAGGGACATAGAGTAGTTAGAGGAGTATTAAACCTGTGGGTTGTTCCCGGGGACATAGAGGTAGTAGAGGGAGTATAATAACTGGTGTTGTTCAGGGACATAGAGGTATAGAGAGTTATTAACGTGGGTGTGTCAGGGACAAGAGGTAGTGGAGGAGTATTAACCTGGGTGTTGTTCAGGGACATAGGTAGTAGAGGAGTATTAACACTGGGTGTTGTTCAGGGACATAGAGGTAGTAGAGAGTATTAATACCTGGGTGTTGTTCAGGGACATAGAGTAGTAGAGAGTATTAAAACCTGGGTGTTGTGCAGGGACATAGAGGTAGTAGAGGAGTATTAACCTCGGGTGTTGTTCAGGGACATAGAGGTAGTAGAGGAGTATTACCTGGGTGTTGTTCAGGGACATAGAGGTAGTGGAGGAGTATTAATACCTGGGTGTTGTTCAGGGACAAGAGTAAGGAGAGGAGTATTAACCTGGGTGTCTGTTCAGGGAATAGAGGTAGTAGAGGAGTATTAACCTGGTGTTGTTCAGGGACATAGAGGTAGTAGAGATTATTAATACCTGGTGGGTTGGTCAGGGACATAGAGGTAGTAGAGGAGTATAATACCTGGGTGTTGTTAGGGACATAGAGGAGTAGAGGAGTATAATACCTGGGTGTTGTTCAGGGACATAAGAGGGTAGAGAGGAGTATAATACCTGTGGGGGGGGGCCCAGGGTTGTGTTGTTCAGGGACCATAGAGGTAGTAGAGGAGTATTACCCTGGGTCGTTGTTCAGGGACATAGAGGTAGTAGAGGAGCATTAACCGGTGTTGTTCAGGGACATAGAGGTAGTAGAGAGGTATTAACCTGGGTGTTGTTCAGGGCATAGAGGTAGTAGAGGAGTATTAACCGGGGTTGTTCAGGGACAAGAGTAGTAGAGGAGTATTTAATACATGGGTGTTGTCAGGGACATAGAGGTAGTAGAGAGTATGAATACCTGGGTGTTGTCAGGACATAGAGGGTAGTAGAGGAGTATTAACCTGGGTGTGTTTCAGGGAACAATAGAGGTAGTAGAGGAGTATTAATACCTGGTGTCTGTTGTTTCAAGGGAATAGAGGTAGTAGAGGAGTATTAACCTGGGGTGTTCAGGGACATAGAGTAGTCGAGGAGTATTAACCTGGGTGTTGTTAAGGGACATAGAGGAGTAGAGGAGTATTAAGACCTGGGGTGTTCAGAGGACATAGAGGTAGTAGAGGAGTATTAAACTGGGTGTTGTTCAGGGACATAGAGGTAGTAGAGGATGTATAATACCTGGTGTGTTCAGGGCATTAGAGGTAGTAGAAGGAGTATAATACCTGGGTGTTGTTCAGGGACATATAGGTAGTAGAGGAGTATTAACCTGCGGTGTTGTTCAGGGACAGGAGTATTAGAGGAGTATTAATACCTGGTTGTGTTCAGGGACATAGAGGTAGTAGAGGTTAGTATTAATACCTGGGTGTTGTTCAGGGACATAGAGGTAGTAGAGGAGTATTAATCTGGGTGTTGTTCAGGGACAAGAGGTAGTAAGAGGAGTATTAACATGGGTGTGTTCAGGGACATAGAGGTAGTAGAGGAGTATTAATCCTGGGTGGTGTTCAGGGACAGAGGTAGTGGAGAGTATTAAACCTGGGGTGTTGTTCAGGGACAAGAGTAGTGGAGTAGTATTCAACCTGGGTGTTGTTCAGGGACATAGAGGTCGTAGAGGAGTATTAATACCTGGGTGTTGTTCAGGGACATAGAGGTAGTAGAGGAGTATAACCTGGGTGTTGTCAGGGGGACATAGAGGGGTAGTGGAGGATTAATACCACTGGGTGTTGTTCAGGGACATAGAGGAGTAGAAGGAGTATTAATACCTGGGGGTGTTACAGGGGACATAGAGGTAGTAGAGGAGTATTACTGGGTGTTGTTCAGGGACATAGAGGCAGTAGAGGAGTATTAACCTGGGGTTGTTCAGGGACATTAGAGGTAGTAGAGGAGTATTAACCTGGGTGTGTCAGGACATAGAGGTGTCGAGGAGTATTAACCTTGGTGTGTTGTTCAGGGACATAGAGGTAGTAGAGGAGTATTAACCTGGGTGTGTTCAGGGACATAGAGGTAGTAGAGGAGTATAACCTGGGGTTGTTCAGGGACATAGAGGTGTAGAGGGACGTAATTAAACCCTGGGTGGTTTACAGGGACATAGAGGTAAGAGAGGGAGTATTAAACCGGGGTGTGGTTCAGGTACATAGGAGGTAGTAGAGGAGTATTAACCTGGGTTGTTGTTCAGGGACATAGATGGTAGTAGAGGATTATTAACTGGTGTGTTCAGGGAATAGAGGTAGTAGAGAGTATTAATACCTGGGGTGTTGTTCAGGGACATAGAGGTAGTAGAGGAGTATTAACCTGGGTGATTTCAGGGAATAGAGGTAGTAGAGGAGTATCTAACCTGGGTGTTGTTCAGGGACATAGAGGTAGTAGAGGAGTATTAACCTGGTGTTGTTAAGGGACATAGAGGTAGTAGAGGAGTATTAATACCTGGGTGTGTTCAGAGGACGATAGAGGTAGTAGAGGAGTATTAACTGGGTGTTGTTCAGGGGACATAGAGTAGTAGAGGAGGTATAATACCGGGTGTTGTCAGGGACATAGAGTAGTAGAGGAGTATTAATACCTGGGTGTGTTCAGGGACATATAGGTAGTAGAGGAGTATTAACCTGGGTGTTGTTCAGGACATGAGGTAGTAAGAGGAGTATTAATACAGGGTGTGTTCAGGACATAGAGGTAGTAGAGGAGTATTACTACCTGGTGTTGTTCAGGGGACATAGAGGTATAGAGGAGTATAATACCTGGGTGTTGTTCAGGGACAAGAAGGTAAGTAAGAGGAGTATTACCTGGGTGTGTCAGGGACATAGAGGTAGTAGAGGAGTATTAATACCTGGGTGTTGTTCAGGGGAAAAGGATGTAGTGGAGGAGTATAACCTGGGTGTGTTCAGGGACATAGAGGTAGTGGAGTAGTTATTAACCTGGGGTTGTTCAGCGGACATAGAGGTAGTAGATGAGTTTAATACCTGGGTGTTGTTCAGGGACATAGAGGTAGTAGAGTGAGTATTAAACCTGGGTTTGTGCAGGGACATAGAGGATAGTGGTAGTGGAGTATTAATACCTGGGTGTTGTTCAGGGACATAGAGGTAGTAGAGGAGTATTAATACCTGGTTGTTGTTCAGGGACATAGGAGGTTAGTAGAGGAGTATAACCTGGTGTTGTTCAGGGACATAGAGGTAGTAGAGGAGTATTAACCTGGGTGTTGTTCAGGGGACATAGAGGTAGTAGAGGAGTATTAACCTGGGTGTGGTTCAGGGACATAGAGGTAGTAGAGGAGTATTAACCTGGGTGTTGTTCAGGGACATAGAGGTAGTAGAGGAGTATTAACCTGGGGGTTGTTCAGGGACATAGAGGAGTAGAGGAGTATTAACCTGGTGTTTTTCAGGGACATAGAGGTAGTAGCGGAGTATTAACTGGGTGTGTTCCAGTGACATAGAGGTAGTAGAGGGGAGTATTAACATGGGTGTGTTCAGGGACATAGAGGTAGTAGAGTGAGATTAACCTGGTGTTGTTCAGGTACATAGAGGTAGGTAGAGGAGTATTAATACCTGGTGTGTTCAGGGACATAGAGGTAGTAGAGGAGTATTAACCTGGTGATGTCAGGGGACATAGAGGTGTAGAGAGTATTAAACTGGGTGGTTGTTCAGGGACATAGAGGTAGTAGAGGAGTATTAACCTGGGTGTTGTTCAGGGACAAGAGGTAGTGGAGGAGTATTAACTGGGTGTTGTTCAGGGACATAGAGGTAGTAGGGAGTATTATACTGGGTGTTGTTATCAGGGAATAAGAGGTATAGAGGAGTTATTCAACGTGGGTGTTGTTCAGGACAAGATGTAGTGGAGGAGTATTAACCTGGGGGTTGTCAGGGACATAGAGGTAGAGAGGAGTATTAACCTGGGTGTTGTCAGGGACATAGAGGTAGTAGAGGAGCTATTAATACCTGGGTGTTGTTCTGGACATGAGGTAGTAGAGAGTATTAACCGGGGTGTTGTCAGGGACATAGAGGTAGTGAGAGGAGTATTAACTGGGGTTGTTCAGGGGACATAGAGGGTAGTAGAGGGAGTATTAACCTGAGGTGTTGTTCAGGGACATAGAGGTAGTACGGAGTATTAATCCTGGGTGTTGTTCAGGGGACAAGATGTAGTAGAGGAGTATTAACCTGGGTGTGTTAGGGCCATAGAGGTAGTAGAGGAGTATTAACCTGGGTGTTGTTCAGGGACATTAGAGGTAGTAGAGGAGTAATTAATACCTGGGTGTTGTTCAGGGAATAGAGGTAGTAGAGGGAGTATTAATACCTGGGTGGTTCAGGACAAGAGGTAGTAGAGGAGTATTAACCTGGGTGTTGTCAGGACATAGAGGTAGTAGAGGAGTATTAATACCTGGTGTTGTCAGGGACAAGAGGTAGTGGAGGAGTATTAACCTGGGTGTTGTCAGGGGACATAGAGGTAGTGGAGTAGTATTACACCTGGGTGTTGTCAGGGTACATAGAGGTAGTAGAGGAGTATTAAATACCTGGGTGTTGTTCAGGAACATAGAGGTAGTAGAGGAGTATTAACCTGGGTGTTGTTCAGGGACATAGAGGTGAGTGGAGTATTAATACCTGGGGTGCTGCAGGGACATAGAGTAGTAGAGGAGTATTAATACCTGGGTGTTGTTCAGGGACATAGAGTAGTAGAGTAGTATAACCTGGGTGTTGTCAGGGAAATAGAGGTAGTAGAGGAGTATTAACCTGTGTGTGTCAGGGACATAGAGGTAGTAGAGGAGTATTAACTGGGTGTTGTTCAGGGACATAGAGGTCGTAGGAGGAGTATTAACCTGTTAGGTGTTGTTCAGGGGACATAGAGGTAGTAGAGGAGTATTAACCTGGGTGTTGTCAGGGACATAGAGTAGTAGAGGAGTATTAACCTGGGTGTTGTTCAGGGACATAGAGGTAGTAGAGGAGTATAACATGGGTGTTGTTCAGGGCATAGAGGTAGTAGAGGAGTATTAACCTGGGTGTTGTTCAGGGACATAAGTTAGTAGAGGAGTATTACCTGGTGGTTGTTCAGGGACATCGGAGGTAGTAGAGGAGTATTAATACCTGGGTGTTGTTCAGGACATAGAGGTAGAGAGGGAGTATTAACCTGAGGTGATGTTTCAGGACATAGAGGTTAGTAGAGGAGTATTAACCTGGGTGTTGTTCAGGGACATAGAGGTAGTAGAGGAGTATTAACCTGGGTGTTGTCAGGCGACAAGAGGTAGTGGAGTTGAGTATAACCTGGTGGTGTTCAGGGAATAGAGGTTAGTAGAGGAGTATTAATACCTGGGTGTTGTTCAGGGACATAGAGGTAGTAGAGGAGTATTAACGTGGGTGTTGTTCAGGGACAAGAGGTAGTGGAGGAGTATTAACCTGGGTGTTGTTCAGGGACATAGAGGTAGTAGAGGAGTATTAACCTGGGTGTTGTTCAGGGACATAGAGGTAGTAGAGGAGTATATACCTGGGGTGTTGTTCAAGGGGACATAGAGGTAGTAGAGGAGTATTAACATGGGTGCTGTTCAGGGGACATAGAGGTAGTAGAGGAGATTAACTGGGTGTTGTTCAGGGAATAGAGGTAGGAGAGGAGTATTAACCTGGGTGTTGTTTCAGGGACATAGAGGTAGATAGAGGAGATTCATACCTGGTGTTGTTCAGGGACAGAGGTAGTAGAGGAGTATTAACTGGGTGTTGTCAGGGACATAGAGGTAGTAGAGGAGTATAACCTGGGTGTTGTTCAGGACATAGAGGTAGTAGAGGAGTATTAATACCTGGGTCGTTGTCAGGGACAATAGAGGTTAGGAGAGGAGTATTAATACCTGGGTGTTGTTCAGGGACATAAGAGTAGTAGAGGAGTACTAATACCTGGGTGTGGTTCAGGGACATAGAGGTAGTTAGAGGAGTATTAATACCTGGTGTTGTTCAGGGACATAGAGGAGTATTAACCTGGGTGTTGTTCAGGGACATAGAGGTAGTAGAGGATATTAACCTGGGTGTTGTTCAGGGAATAGAGGTAGTAGAGGAGTATGTAAACCTGGGTGGTTGTTCAGGGACATAGAGGTAGTAGAGGGTATTACCTGGGTGTTGTTCAGGACAAGAGGTAGTAGAGGAGTATTAATACCTGGGTGTTGTTCAGGGACATAGAGGTAGTAGAGGAGTATTAATACCTGGTGTGTCAGGGCCAAGAGGTAGTAGGAGGAGTATTAACCTGGGTGTTGTTCAGGGGACATAGAGGTAGTGTAGGAGTATTAATACTGTTTGTTCAGGGAATAGAGTAGTAGCGGAGTATAACCTGGGGTTGTTCAGGGACATAGAGGTCGTAGAGGAGTATAACCTGGGTGTTGTTCAGGAGACAAGAGGTAGTAGAGAGTATTAATACCTGGGTTTGTTAGGCTAGAAGAAAAAAAATTAAATAAAGGTAGTAGAGGGAGTATTAATACCTGGGTGTGTTCAGGGACATAGAGGTAGTAGAGGAGTATTAACCTGGGTGTTGTTCAGGGACCATAGAGGTAGTAGAGGAGTATTAAATACTCCTCTACTACCTCTATGTCCATGAAACAACACCCAGGTATTAATATCCTCTAACCTCTTGTCCCTTGAACAAACACCCAGCGGTTAATACTCCCTTACTACCTCTGTCCCTGAACAACACCCGGTTAATACTCCTCTACTACCTCCTATGTCTGAACAACACCAGGTATTAATACTCCCCCCCACCTCTACTACTCTATTGTCCGGAACAAACCCAGGTTAATAACTCCTCTACTACTCTATGTCCTGAACAACACCCAGTATTAATACTCCTTACTACCTCTATGTCCTGAACAACACCCAGGTATTAATATCCTCTACTACCTATTGTCCCTGGAACAACACACAGGTAATACTCGTCTACTACTCTAGTCCCTGAACAACACCCAGGTTAATTATCTCTACTACCTCTGGTCACCTGAACAACACCAGGTTAATACTCCTCTAACTACCTCTATGTCCCTGAACAACACCCAGGTTAATACTCCTCTACTACCTCTATGTCCCTGAACAACCACCCAGGTATTAATACTCCTTACTTACCTCTATGTCCTGAAACAACACCCAGTATTACATACTCCTCTACTACCTCTATGTCCCTGAACAACACCCAGGTATTAATACGCCTCTACTTACCTCTATGTCCCCTGAACAACACCAGGTATAATACTCATCTACTACCTCTATGTCCCTGAACAACACCCAGGTTAATACTTCTTACTAGCTCTATGTCCCTGAACAACACCCAGGTTAATTACTCTCTACTACTCTTGTCCTGAACAACACCAGGTATTAATACTCCTTACTACCTCTATGTCCCTGAACAACACCAGGTTAATACTCCTCTACTACTCTATGTGCCCGGAACAACACCCAGGGTTAATACTCCTCTACTACCTCTATGTCCCTGACAACACCCAGGTTAATACTCCTCTACTACTCTATGTCCTGAACAACACCCAGGTATTAAACTCCCTCCATACCTACCTCTATGTCCCTGAACAACACCCAGGTTAGAATACGCCTATACGACTTATGTCCATGAACAACACCAGGTTAATAACTTCCTCCAATACCCTTGTCCCGAACAACACCACGGTAATACTCCTCTACTACCTCTATGTCCCTGAACAACACCCAGGTATTAATACCCTCTACTACCTCTATGTCCCTGAACAACACCCAGGTTAATACTCCTCCACTACCTCTTGTCCGGAACAACACCCAGTTAATACTCCTATACTACCTCTATGTCCGCTGAACAACACCCAGGTTTAATTACTCCTCTACTACCTCTAGGTCCCTGCAACACAGCCAGGTTAATACTCCTCTACTACCTCTATGTCCCTGAACAACACCCAGGTATAATACTCCTCTACAACCCCCCCGTATGTCCTGAACAACACCCGGTTAATACTCCTCTACTACCTCTATGTCCCTGAACAACACCCAGGTTAATACTCCTCTACTACCTCTATGTTCCTGAACAACACCCAGGTTAATACTCTTCCACTACCTCTATGTCCCTGAACAACACCCAGGTTAATACTCCTCTACTACCTCTATGTCTCTAAACAACACCCAGGTTAATACTACTCCACTACCTCTATGTCCCTGAACAACACCCAGTTAATACTTCCTCTACTACCTTATGTCCTGAACAACACCCAGGTTAATATCCTTACTACCTCTATGTCCCTGAACAACACCCAGGTAATACTCCTCTACTACCTTCTATGTCCCTGAACAACACCCAGGTTAAGACTACCTCTACTACCTCTATGTCCCGGAAAACAACACCAGGTATTACATACGCATCTACTAACTCTATATTTCCCTGAACAACACCCGGTATTAATACTCCAACTCACCACCTCGAGTCTGAACAACACCCAGGTTAATACTCCTTACTTACCTCTATGTTCCGACTGAACAACACCCAGGTATTAATACCCTCTACTACCTCTATGTCTCCTGAACAACACCCAGCGTTAATACTACTCACTACCTCTATGTCCCTGAACAACATCCAGGTAAGACTCCTCACAATACCTCTTGTCCCTGAAAAAACAACCCAGTAAATATCCTCTACTACCTCTATGTCACTGAACAAACACCCAGGTTAATATCCTCTACTACTCTTGTCCCTGAACAACACCCAAGGTATTAATACTCTCTACTACCTCTATAGGCCTGACAACCCCAGGTCTTAATACTCCTCTACTACCTCTATGTCCCTGAACAACACCCAGGTTAATACTCCTCTACTACTCTATGCCCTGAACAAACACCAGGTTAAACTCCTATACTACCTATTGTCCCTGAACAAACACCCAGCGTATTAATACTCCTCTACTCCATCTATGTCCCTGAACAACACCCAGTTTAATACTCCTCTACTACCTCTATGTCCCTGAACAACACCCAGGTTAATACTCCTCTACTCCCCTAGATCCCTGAAGAACACCCAGGTTAAATACTCCTCTACTACCTCTATGTCCCTGACAAACCCAGGTGTAATACTCCTCTACAATTACCTCTATGTCCCGAACAAACACCCAGGTAATACCCTATACTACCTCCTATGCCCTGAACAACACCAGGTTAATACTCTTTCCACTACCTCTTGTCCCTGAACAACACCCACGTTAATACTCCTCTACGACCTCTATGTACCTGAACAACACCAAGGTATTAATACTCCTCTACTACCTCTAATGTCCCTGAACAACACCCAGTTAATACTCCTCCAACTACCTCTTGCCCCTGAACAACACCCAGTTTAATACTCCTCTATACTCTATGTCCTGAACCACACCCAGGTTAATACTCCTCTACTACCTCTATGTCCCTGAATCACCCAGGTACATATCCTCTACTACCTCTATGTCCTAAACAACACCCAGTATTATACTCCTCTACTACCTCTAGGTCCTGAACAACACCCAGGTTAATACCCTCTATACCTCTATGTCCCTGAACAACACCCAGGTTAATACTCCTCTACTACCTCTATGTCCCTGAACAACACCCAGGTTAATACTCCTCTAATACCTCTATGTCCCTGAACAACAACCAGGTTTAATATCCTCTACTACCTCTATGTCCCTGAACAACACCCAGGTAATACAATCTCCCTCTACTACCTCTATGTCCCTGAAAACAACACCCAGGTTACTATCCTCTAATTACCTCCTATGTCTGAACAAACACCCAGGTTAATACTCCTCTACTACCTCTATGTCCCTGAACAACACCCAGGTTTTAATACTCCTACTACCTCTATGATCCCTGAACAACACCCAGGTTAATACTCCTCTAACCTTATGTCCTGAACAACACCCAGGTATTAATAATCCTATACTACCTCTATGGTCCCTGAAACAACACCCAGGTCTTAATAATCCACTACCACATCTATGTCCCTGACAACAAACACCCAGGTAATACTCCTCTACTACCTCTATGTCCTGACAAACACCCAGGTTATTAATACTCCTATACACTCTATGTCCCTGAACAACACCGAGGTAATACTACTCACTACATCCTCTATGTCCCTGAACAACACCAGGTTAATACTCCTCCATACCTCTTCGTCCCTGAACAACACCAGGTATAATACTCCTTACTACCTCTAGTCCCTGAACAAACACCCCAGTTAATACTTCCTCTACTACTCTTGTCCCTGAACAACACCCAGGTATTAATACTCCTCTACTACCTCTATGTCCCTGAACAACCCCCAGGTATTAATAATCCCTCATACTACCTCTATGTCCCTGAACAACGCCAGGTATTAATACTCCTCTACAACTCCATGTCCTGAACAACACCAGTTAATACTCCTCTACTACCTATATGTCCACTGAACAACACCCAGGGACAGGTTAATACTCCTTGTCTACTACCTCTAGTGTCCATGAACACACACCCAGGTTAATACTCCTCTACTACCTCTATGTCCTGAACAACACCCAGGTATTAATACTTCCTCTACTACCTCTATGTCCCTGAACAACACCCAGGTTAATACTCCTCTACTACCTCTATGTCCCCTGAACAACACCCAGTGTTAATACTCCTCTACTACCTCTATTGTTCCCCTGAACAACACCCACGTATTAATACTCCTCTACTACCTCTATGTCCCTGAACAACACCCAGGTATTAATACTCCTCTACTACCATCTTATGTCCCTTGAACAAAGCACCACAGGTATAATACTCCTTCCTACTACCTGCTTGTCCCCTGAACGAACACCCAGGTTAATTACTCCTCTATACCTCTATTGTCCCTGAACAACACCCAGGTTAATGTCCCTGAACAACACCCAGGTATTAATACTCCTCTACTACCTCTATGTCCCTGAACAACACCCAGGTATTAATACTCCTCTACTACCTCTATGTCCCTGAACAACACCCAGGTATTAATACTCCTCTACTACCTCTATGTCCCTGAACAACACCCAGGTTAATACTCCTCTACTACCTCTATGTCCCTGAACAACACCCAGGTTAATACTCCTCTACTACCTCTATGTCCCTGAACAACACCCAGGTATAATACTCCTCTACTACCTCTATGTCCCTGAACAACACCCAGGTTAATACTCCTCTACTACCTCTATGTCCCTGAACAACACCCAGGTATTAATACTCCTCTACTACCTCTATGTCCCTGAACAACACCCAGGTTAATACTCCTCTACTACCTCTATGTCCCTGAACAACACCCAGGTATAATACTCCTCTACTACCTCTATGTCCCTGAACAACACCCAGGTTAATAACTCCTCTACTACCTCTATGTCCTAACACACCCAGGTTAATACTCCTCTACTACCTCTGTCCCTGAACAACACCCAGGTTAATACTCCTCTACTACCTCTATGTCCCTGAACAACACCCAGGTTAATACTCCTCTACTACCTCTATGTCCCTGAACAACACCCAGGTTAATACTCCTCTACTACCTCTATGTCCCTGAACAACACCCAGGTTAATACTCCTCTACTACCTCTATGTCCCTGAACAACACCCAGGTATTAATACTCCTCTACTACCTCTATGTCCCTGAACAACACCCAGGTTAATACTCCTCTACTACCTCTATGTCCCTGAACAACACCCAGGTTAATACTCCTCTACTACCTCTATGTCCCTGAACAACACCCAGGTATTAATACTCCTCTACTACCTCTATGTCCCTGAACAACACCCAGGTATTAATACTCCTCTACTACCTCTATGTCCCTGAACAACACCCAGGTTAATACTCCTCTACTACCTCTATGTCCCTGAACAACACCCAGGTTAATACTCCTCTACTACCTCTATGTCCCTGAACAACACCCAGGTTAATACTCCTCTACTACCTCTATGTCCCTGAACAACACCCAGGTATTAATACTCCTCTACTACCTCTATGTCCCTGAACAACACCCAGGTATTAATACTCCTCTACTACCTCTATGTCCCTGAACAACACCCAGGTATTAATACTCCTCTACTACCTCTATGTCCCTGAACAACACCCAGGTATTAATACTCCTCTACTACCTCTTGTCCCTGAACAACACCCAGGTTAATACTCCTCTACTACCTCTATGTCCCTGAACAACACCCAGGTATTAATACTCCTCTACTACCTCTATGTCCCTGAACAACACCCAGGTATTAATACTCCTCTACTACCTCTATGTCCCTGAACAACACCCAGGTATTAATACTCCTCTACTACCTCTTGTCCCTGAACAACACCCAGGTTAATACTCCTCTACTACCTCTTGTCCCTGAACAACACCCAGGTTAATACTCCTCTACTACCTCTATGTCCCTGAACAACACCCAGGTATTAATACTCCTCTACTACCTCTATGCCCCTGAACAACACCCAGGTTAATACTCCTCTACTACCTCTATGTCCCTGAACAACACCCAGGTTAATACTCCTCTACTACCTCTATGTCCCTGAACAACACCCAGGTTAATACTCCTCTACTACCTCTATGTCCCTGAACAACACCCAGGTTAATACTCCTCTACTACCTCTATGTCCCTGAACAACACCCAGGTTAATACTCCTCTACTACCTCTATGTCCCTGAACAACACCCAGGTTAATACTCCTCTACTACCTCTATGTCCCTGAACAACACCCAGGTTAATACTCCTCTACTACCTCTATGTCCCTGAACAACACCCAGGTTAATACTCCTCTACTACCTCTATGTCCCTGAACAACACCCAGGTTAATACTCCTCTACTACCTCTATGTCCCTGAACAACACCCAGGTTAATACTCCTCTACTACCTCTATGTCCCTGAACAACACCCAGGTTAATACTCCTCTACTACCTCTATGTCCCTGAACAACACCCAGGTTAATACTCCTCTACTACCTCTATGTCCCTGAACAACACCCAGGTATTAATACTCCTCTACTACCTCTATGTCCCTGAACAACACCCAGGTTAATACTCCTCTACTACCTCTATGTCCCTGAACAACACCCAGGTATTAATACTCCTCTACTACCTCTATGTCCCTGAACAACACCCAGGTTAATACTCCTCTACTACCTCTATGTCCCTGAACAACACCCAGGTTAATACTCCTCTACTACCTCTATGTCCCTGAACAACACCCAGGTATTAATACTCCTCTACTACCTCTATGTCCCTGAACAACACCCAGGTTAATACTCCTCTACTACCTCTATGTCCCTGAACAACACCCAGGTTAATACTCCTCTACTACCTCTATGTCCCTGAACAACACCCAGGTATAATACTCCTCTACTACCTCTATGTCCCTGAACAACACCCAGGTATTAATACTCCTCTACTACCTCTATGTCCCTGAACAACACCCAGGTTAATACTCCTCTACTACCTCTATGTCCCTGAACAACACCCAGGTTAATACTCCTCTACTACCTCTATGTCCCTGAACAACACCCAGGTTAATACTCCTCTACTACCTCTATGTCCCTGAACAACACCCAGGTATTAATACTCCTCTACTACCTCTATGTCCCTGAACAACACCCAGGTATTAATACTCCTCTACTACCTCTATGTCCCTGAACAACACCCAGGTATTAATACTCCTCTACTACCTCTATGTCCCTGAACAACACCCAGGTATTAATACTCCTCTACTACCTCTTGTCCCTGAACAACACCCAGGTTAATACTCCTCTACTACCTCTATGTCCCTGAACAACACCCAGGTATTAATACTCCTCTACTACCTCTATGTCCCTGAACAACACCCAGGTATTAATACTCCTCCACTACCTCTTGTCCCTGAACAACACCCAGGTATTAATACTCCTCTACTACCTCTTGTCCCTGAACAACACCCAGGTTAATACTCCTCTACTACCTCTTGTCCCTGAACAACACCCAGGTTAATACTCCTCTACTACCTCTATGTCCCTGAACAACACCCAGGTTAATACTCCTCTACTACCTCTATGTCCCTGAACAACACCCAGGTTAATACTCCTCTACTACCTCTATGTCCCTGAACAACACCCAGGTTAATACTCCTCTACTACCTCTATGTCCCTGAACAACACCCAGGTTAATACTCCTCTACTACCTCTATGTCCCTGAACAACACCCAGGTTAATACTCCTCTACTACCTCTATGTCCCTGAACAACACCCAGGTATTAATACTCCTCCACTACCTCTATGTCCCTGAACAACACCCAGGTATTAATACTCCTCTACTACCTCTATGTCCCTGAACAACACCCAGGTATTAATACTCCTCTACTACCTCTATGTCCCTGAACAACACCCAGGTTAATACTACTCCACTACCTCTATGTCCCTGAACAACACCCAGGTTAATACTCCTCTACTACCTCTATGTCCCTGAACAACACCCAGGTTAATACTCCTCTACTACCTCTATGTCCCTGAACAACACCCAGGTATTAATACTCCTCTACTACCTCTATGTCCCTGAACAACACCCAGGTATTAATACTCCTCTACTACCTCTATGTCCCTGAACAACACCCAGGTTAATACTCCTCTACTACCTATATGTCCCTGAACAACACCCAGGTATTAATACTCCTCTACTACCTCTATGTCCCTGAACAACACCCAGGTATTAATACTCCTCTACTACCTATATGTCCCTGAACAACACCCAGGTATTAATACTCCTCTACTACCTCTATGTCCCTGAACAACACCCAGGTTAATACTCCTCTACTACCTCTATGTCCCTGAACAACACCCAGGTTAATACTCCTCTACTACCTCTATGTCCCTGAACAACACCCAGGTTAATACTCCTCTACTACCTCTATGTCCCTGAACAACACCCAGGTATTAATACTCCTCTACTACCTCTATGTCCCTGAACAACACCCAGGTTAATACTCCTCTACTACCTCTATGTCCCTGAACAACACCCAGGTATTAATACTCCTCTACTACCTCTTGTCCCTGAACAACACCCAGGTTAATACTCCTCTACTACCTCTATGTCCCTGAACAACACCCAGGTTAATACTCCTCTACTACCTCTATGTCCCTGAACAACACCCAGGTATTAATACTCCTCTACTACCTCTATGTCCCTGAACAACACCCAGGTTAATACTCCTCTACTACCTCTATGTCTTGTCTAGATGTGAACAGACTATTCCCTTAAAGCCACTCTGTAGGATACAGATGTAAACAATAGAGCAAATGCATCACATGCTAATATCACTTTATGATCTGTGGTGCTGTAGGAATGACACGAAGATGAAACACACGCAGATGAAACACACAGAGACAGAGATTGAGAGTGTCTTTATTCAGACTGACGTGCTCTACATTTACACAGACATACTATATATTCAATTCACAGTTTAAAATAATTTACTTCATGTGGCATAAAAAAACACACATTTAAAAAATAGAAGTCAAATGTCGGAGCAGTGTGTGTGTGTGCTCTCATGAACTTTAGGTCAATGTGATTTGAAATCTCTTTCCACCCTGGGAGCGGTGGTAAGGCTTCTTGTCTGCGTGTTCCCTCGTGGTCTTTCTCTAACTGGGTAAATATCTTTCCACACTGGGAGCACTGAGAACATTTTATCAGGTGTGGATTCTTAAATGTTCTTTCAGTCGCCTTAACCAGGTAAATCTCTTTCCACACGGAGAGCATTGATGAGTTTTCGCTCCAGAATGTATTTTCATGCTCCCAACTAGGGTAAATCTCTATCCACAGTGGAAGCATTGCTAAGGCTTCTCTCCTGTGTGTGTCCTCTCATGTCTTTTCAGATTCCCCAACTCTGAAAAACTCTTTCCGCACAGAGAGCAGTGGAAAGGCCTCTCTCCTGTGTGTGTCCTCTCATGTCTTTTCAGATGTTTTACCTGGGTAAAAGTATTTTCACATTGGGAGCAGTGGTACGGCTTCTCCCCAGTGTGCAGTCCCCTATGTTTTTTCAGGCTACCTAACTCTGTAAAACTCTTTCCACAATGGAAGCATTGATGAGGCTTATCTCCTGTGTGTGTCCTCTCATGTCTTTTCAGGTCACCTAACCAGGTAAAACTCTTTCCACATTGAGAACATTGGTAAATCTTCTCGCCGGTGTGTATTTTTTCATGCTCCTTTAGGTTCCATAACCACCTAAAACTCTTTCCACACTGGGGGCAGTGATAAGCCTTCTCCCCTGTGTGCATTCTCTTATGCATTTTCAGGTTCCATAACCGGGTAAAATTCTTTCCACACTGGGAGCAGTGGAACGGTTTCTCTCCTGTGTGAATTTTTTTATGTTCATTCAGGCTCCCTAACCGGGTAAAATTATTCCCACACTGTGAGCAGTGGAAAGGTTTCTCTCCTGTGTGTGTTCTCTCATGTTCTTTCTTGTGTTCTAAACGGGTGAAATTCTTTCCACATTGGGAGCATTGAAAAGGTTTCTCTTCTGTGTGTGTTCTCTCGTGTTCTTTTTGGTGTTCTAATCGGGTAAAAGTCTTTCCACACTTGGAGCAGCAATGAGGCTTATCTCCTATGTGTGTTCTCTCATGTCTTTTCAGGTGCCCTAACCGTTTAAAACTCTGTTCACACAGGGAGCAATGGTAAGGCTTCTCCTCGGTGTGCAATTTATTATGCTCTTTCAGGTTCACTAACTGGCTAAATCGCTTTCCACAGTGGGAGCAGTGATGAGGCTTCTCTCCTGTGTGTGTTCTTTCATGTCGTTTCAGGCTGTCTAACCGGGTGAAACTATTTCCACACAGAGAGCAGTGGAGTCGTCTTGCTGGTTTGGACATCTCTGGCTCTGGTTCCTCTGAGTCTGGTCTCTCTCCTGCCAAAGACAGATTATTTAGTTTAACAGAGAGATCAGGGTCTATTCAATAGAAATGAAACAGAAGCAAACGGGCTGAAATGGGGAGGGACGAAACAGGAAGGGGTTTTGTCTTCTGTTTGCAACACCTTTTGCTACAGTGTGGACTAATGAATATGACCCTGAATGAAACCTCCACACGATAAAAGGCAGATTCCACCCCCGGAGAATATTTTTGTTATCTCAGATTCTCTTCCTGAGAAAATCAGGATGAAAGTGGACATTTTAGGCCCTTTTTAGACCTCTACATGATACAGACATCATCTAGTCATTATACTGTCAGACCCCATGACCTCTGACCCCTACATGATACAGACATCATCTAGTCATTATACTGTCAGACCCTATGACCTCTGAACCCTACATGATACAGACCTCATCTAGTCATTATACTGTCAGACCCCATGACCTCTGACCCCTACATGATACAGACATCATCGAGTCATTATACTGTCAGACCCCATGACCTCTGACCCCTACATGATACAGACATCATCTAGTCATTATACTGTCAGACCCCATGACCTCTGACCCCTACATGATACAGACATCTAGTCATTATACTGTCAGACCCCATGACCTCTGACCCCTACATGATACAGACATCATCTAGTCATTATACTGTCAGACCCCATGACCTCTGACCCCTACATGATACAGACAACATCTAGTCATTATACTGTCAGACCCCATGACCTCTGACCCCTACATGATACAGACATCATCTAGTCATTATACTGTCAGACCCCATGACCTCTGACCCCTACATGATACAGACATCATCTAGTCATTATACTGTCAGACCCCATGACCTCTGACCCCTACATGATACAGACATCATCTAGTCATTATACTGTCAGACCCCATGACCTCTGACCCCTACATGATACAGACAACATCTAGTCATTATACTGTCAGACCCCATGACCTCTGACCCCTACATGATACAGACATCATCTAGTCATTATACTGTCAGACCCCATGACCTCTGAACCCTACATGATACAGACATCATCTAGTCATTATACTGTCAGACCCCATGACCTCTGAACCCTACATGATACAGACATCATCTAGTCATTATACTGTCAGACCCCATGACCTCTGACCCCTACATGATACAGACAACATCTAGTCATTATACTGTCAGACCCCATGACCTCTGAACCCTACATGATACAGACATCATCTAGTCATTATACTGTCAGACCCCATGACCTCTGACCCCTACATGATACAGACATCATCTAGTCATTATACTGTCAGACCCCATGACCTCTGACCCCTACATGATACAGACAACATCTAGTCATTATACTGTCAGACCCCATGACCTCTGAACCCTACATGATACAGACAACATCTAGTCATTATACTGTCAGACCCCATGACCTCTGAACCCTACATGATACAGACATCATCTAGTCATTATACTGTCAGACCCCATGACCTCTGACCCCTACATGATACAGACATCATCTAGTCATTATACTGTCAGACCCCATGACCTCTGACCCCTACATGATACAGACAACATCTAGTCATTATACTGTCAGACCCCATGACCTCTGAACCCTACATGATACAGACAACATCTAGTCATTATACTGTCAGACCCTATGACCTCTGAACCCTACATGATACAGACATCATCTAGTCATTATACTGTCAGACCCCATGACCTCTGAACCCTACATGATACAGACAACATCTAGTCATTATACTGTCAGACCCCATGACCTCTGACCCCTACATGATACAGACAACATCTAGTCATTATAGTCCTCATATGGACACAATTTTCCACTTACTTTTATTAAACATAAAAAATATGAATATCTCAAACCCTTTTTGATTTTGCTCATTTTTAGACAGGGTCACCTCCAAAATGATTGGCTCCCTCGAGAAAGATGAGTAGAAAAATACTATAAAATAAATAATGCAAATACTGAGCTATACTATAGTCTCAAAGAAAATTATATTATTTTATATTAATACAATTGTTCAGAAAAATAGATTTTGTTTAACAATATGTTTTCTTCTCAAAAAGATCGGGGTCCAAGTGATTGTCACCCCTGTTGTCTAAAGTATATGTTTAGTTCATGGTCCCATATTCATAGCACGTAACGATTACATTAAGCTTGCCCCTCTACAAACTTGTTGGATTCATTTCCGGGTTGTTTTGGTTGTGTTTCAGATTATCTTGTGCCCAATAGAAATGAATGATAAATAATGTATTGTGTCATTTTCAGTCTAACTTTTCTTTTAAATAAGAATATAATGTTTCTACAACAACCTCTCCTTCAGCTGATCATGGACTACAGGAAACGGGAACGGAGGGCCGAGCACTCCCCCATTCACATCGAGGACCTCTATACCAGGCGGTGTCAGAGGAAGGCCCTCAAAATGATCAGACTCCAGCCACCAGAATCATAGACTGTTCTCTCTGCTACCAGGCGGTGTCAGAGGAAGGCCCTCAAAATTATCAGACTCCAGCCACCAGAATCATAGACTGTTCTCTCTGCTACCAGGCGGTGTCAGAGGAAGGCCCTCAAAATGATCAGACTCCAACCACCAGAATCATAGACTCTGCTACCAGGCGGTGTCAGAAGAAGGCCCGATGCACCAAGTCTGGAACCAACAGGACCCTGAAAAGCTTTTGTCGAGGATAATGAGAGGTCCTCCATCTTCACCCTGGTGTCCCTCTTCCCATGTGCATCCTTCATGTGCTTCATTGATCTGTAATCTGGTCTGTTGCTTGGACAGGTTCCTGTGACTCTTGGTTCATATGTGATGTCCATTTTGTCATTTTTTCCATGTCGTGGATGTTGTTGGTCCAGTCCAGGAGGTATTGGAGGTGATGGATGTTGTTGGTATTGTTGGTCCAGTCCAGGAGGAATTGGCGGTGTCTTGGCGTTCAGTCCCTTTCTGTGAGCTTGTGTAGCCTGCTACTTCGCAGCTGAGCCATTGTTGCTCCTAGACGTTTCCACTTCACAATAACAGCACTTAGAGTTGACCCGGGGCAAATCCAGCAGGACAACATTTTTACAAACTGACTTATTGGAACAGTGGCATGCTATGACGGTGCCACGTTGAAAGTCACTGAGCTCTTCAGTATGGGCCATTCTACTGCCAATGTTTGTCTATGGAAAATGCATGGCTGTGTGCTCTATTTTATACACCCGTCAGCAACGGGTGTGGCTGAAATAGCCAAATCCACTAATTTGAAGGGGTGTCCGCATACTTTTGCATTTATAGCGTACTTTGTATCCCTCATTTACTAAAGTGTTACCTATATTTTGGCAGTTACCTGTAGAATGGACGGAGAGGTATCGCTCGAGTCGCAACAAAATGGAATAATAACATTGTGGATAAAGTTTGTGTCCAACATCTAAAGACTTGCATCACGATACTGAGATCTTTTCAGTTTCTAAAAAGACGTATTTGGGTGTTTTTGGAGCCGTTGTCCATGTTTGTTCAGAGCCCCCATACTGCACAACAAGGAGGAAATGAATTGATGGTAGAGGAGGGCATTTGAAATTATTTCACTATTGGACTAATATCCAGATTATTCTGGGATATCAGGATATTGGAAATACATGCGTTTTAAAGAGCAACTTATTTATGTTTTACTTCAATGTTGTTTCAGCACAGAAGGATGAGGAAGGAGCAGAGGGACCAGTCTGTCTGACACGGAGAGAGAAAGAGAGAGAGTAGAGATGGATGAGGAGGAGCAGAGGGACCAGTCTGTCTGACACGGAGAGAGAGAGAGAGAGTAGAGATGGATGAGGAAGGAGCAGAGGGACCAGTCTGTCTGACACGGAGAGAGAGAGAGAGAGAGAGAGAGAGAGTAGAGATGGATGAGGAGGAGCAGAGGGACCAGTCTGTCTGACACGGAGAGAGAGAGAGAGAGAGAGAGAGAGAGTAGAGATGGATGAGGAGGAGCAGAGGGACCAGTCTGTCTGACACGGAGAGAGAAAGAGAGAGTAGAGATGGATGAGGAAGGAGCAGAGGGACCAGTCTGTCTGACACAGAGAGAGAGAGTAGAGATGGATGAGGAGGAGCAGAGGGACCAGTCTGTCTGACACGGAGAGAGAGAGAGAGTAGAGATGGATGAGGAGGAGCAGAGGACCGGTCTGTCTGACACAGAGAGAGAGAGAGAGAGAGTAGAGATGGATGAGGAGGAGCAGAGGACCGGTCTGTCTGACACAGAGAGAGAGAGTAGAGATGGATGAGGAGGAGCAGAGGACCGGTCTGTCTGACACGGAGAGAGAGAGAGAGAGAGTAGAGATGGATGAGGAGGAGCAGAGGGACCGGTCTGTCTGACACAGAGAGAGAGAGAGAGTAGAGATGGATGAGGAGGAGCAGAGGACCGGTCTGTCTGACACAGAGAGAGAGAGAGAGTAGAGATGGATGAGGAGGAGCAGAGGACCGGTCTGTCTGACACAGAGAGAGAGAGAGAGTAGAGATGGATGAGGAGGAGCAGAGGACCGGTCTGTCTGACACAGAGAGAGAGAGAGAGTAGAGATGGATGAGGAGGAGCAGAGGACCGGTCTGTCTGACACGGAGAGAGAGAGAGAGAGAGTAGAGATGGATGAGGAGGAGCAGAGGGACCGGTCTGTCTGACACAGAGAGAGAGAGAGAGTAGAGATGGATGAGGAGGAGCAGAGGACCGGTCTGTCTGACACAGAGAGAGAGAGAGAGTAGAGATGGATGAGGAGGAGCAGAGGACCGGTCTGTCTGACACAGAGAGAGAGAGAGAGTAGAGATGGATGAGGAGGAGCAGAGGACCGGTCTGTCTGACACAGAGAGAGAGAGAGAGTAGAGATGGATGAGGAGGAGCAGAGGACCGGTCTGTCTGACACAGAGAGAGAGAGTAGAGATGGATGAGGAGGAGCAGAGGGACCAGTCTGTCTGACACGGAGAGAGAGAGAGAGAGAGAGAGTAGAGATGGATGAGGAGGAGCAGAGGACCGGTCTGTCTGACACAGAGAGAGAGTAGAGATGGATGAGGAGGAGCAGAGGGACCAGTCTGTCTGACACGGAGAGAGAGAGAGAGAGAGAGAGAGAGTAGAGATGGATGAGGAGGAGCAGAGGGACCAGTCTGTCTGACACGGAGAGAAAGAAAGAGAGAGTAGAGATGGATGAGGAGGAGCAGAGGGACCAGTCTGTCTGACACGGAGAGAGAGAGAGAGAGAGTAGAGATGGATGAGGAGGAGCAGAGGGACCAGTCTGTCTGACACGGAGAGAGAGAGAGAAGAGATGGATGAGGAGGAGCAGAGGGACCAGTCTGTCTGACACGGAGAGAGAGAGAGAAGAGATGGATGAGGAGGAGCAGAGGGACCAGTCTGTCTGACACGGAGAGAGAGAGAGAGAGTAGCCAAACCAACTTAAGCAAACATGTTTTTTCATTTAACCTTTATTTAACAACGCAATTCAGTTGAGAACAAATTCTTATTTACAATTGACGGCCACCTTGTCAGCTCAGGGATTCGATCCAGCAACCTTTCGGTTACTGGCCCAACACTAACCACTAGGTAACCTGCCGCCATAGGTTATCTATCATCTCATCTGGTAGTGTCTGTCTTGCCTGCATCAAATCGGTGTAAAGAAGCTAGCTAGCTAGCAAGGCTAATAGAGGCTATTTTGCTGCATTACCTGTCCATGTCTACAACAACTCCATTCAGATTAAACAACAGCCCACCTGTTGGTTGATGATTGTAGCCGACTCCTTGTCATTTAGCCAACTTCATTCCGTAATTGTAATACACATGGAGTCTCTGACTGTAGAGCTGCTTTGATTGGCTGACAACAAGAAGCTACACGTATGAAGTGTGTCGGCTACCGGTATGTATTTTTTACAGGTGCACTCATAAAAACTAAAAAAAACTGTCATAAAACTGTCGTGGTCTATCCTTGTATGTAGAAATGTCACAGAGAATGTAAGGTTATTTGATGTAAAGAATATTCAAATAACTGTGTCCATCCCTAATCAATGGTTGGGGTAAGTTTCTCAAGAACAAGTGTCTGGACCCTTCTATAACACTTACATCAAAAATATACATTTGGTTGTAAAAAAAAATATTAAAAAATGCACAATTCTCCTTTAATATGGGTGTGACCATTTGAAAACACAATCTCTGGGCCACCAATCACACTGTTTAATTAAACGCTGAACACTGTTATCTCGTACTGAACACATCCCTGAATAACAAATTCAAGTGTAAAACGTCAATAGAATGCCTCTTAAAAATCATACATTAGTTGAACAATGGCAGAGTTTGTGGTCCTGTTTTTAAGACAGTACTCACTAGTGTTAATCAGATCTCCTGTCTCCTCTTTCACTCCAAAAGGTCCTTTCTCTTCTTTCACTATAAAATCCACCTCTTCTTCTAATGTGACAGTCTCCTCCTCTTCCACTGTGACAGCCTCTATGATTATGTGATATTGTGGCATCTGGATAATCAAAAAACTGTAGAGCCTCTGCTATCTTTATCTGTGCATTTCTGCCCACTGTAAGCCTGGTCAAGTACAACACCCAGGTATTAATACTCCTCCATTACATGCAGATGAAACTGACGTATTCTACATTTAAAACAGACATACTATATATTCAATTCATGTTTAAAAAAAACATAACTATGTCTTTATTACATTCTGTATAATTGAGTTAATGTGGCATAAAAAAACATTTAAAATATAGAAGACAAATGTCAGAGCAGTGTGTGTGCTCTTGTGAACTTTAGGTCCGTGTGATTTGATATCGCTCTCCACCCTGGGTGCAGTGGTAAGGCTTTTTTGTCTGTGTGTTCCCTCATGGTCTTGCCCTAACTGTGTAAATATCCTTCCACACTGGGAGCAGTGGTAAGGCTTTTTTGTCTGTGTGTTCCCTCATGGTCTTTCCCTAACTGGGTAAATCTCTCTCCACCTGGGGTGCGTGGTAAGGCTTCTTGTCTGTGTGTTCCCTCATGGTCTTTCCCTAACTGTGTAAATATCCTTCCACATTGGGAGCATTGATAACATTCTATCAGGTGTGGATTTGTTCATGTTCTTTCAGTCGCCTTAACCAGGTAAATCTCTTTCCAAATAGAGAGCATTGATGAGGTTTCGCTCCCGAATGTATTTTCATGCTCCCAACCCGGGTGAATCTCTTTCCACAGTGGGAGCATTGCTAAGGCTTCTCTCCTGTGTGTGTCCTGTTATGTCTTTTCAGATCACCTAACCAGGTAAAACTCTTTCCACATTGAGAACATTTGTATATCTTCTCTCCGGTGTGTATTCTTTCATGCTCCTTTAGGTTCCATAACCGGGCAAAATTCTTTCCACACTGGGAGCAGTGGAAAGGTTTCTCTCCTGTGTGAATTTTCTTATGTTCATTCAGGCTCGCTAACCAGGTAAAATTCTTTCCACACAGGGAACAGTGGAAAGGTTTCTCTCCTGTGTGAATTCTCTTATGCTCATTCAAGCTCCCTAACCGGGTAAAATTATTTCCACACTGGGAGCATTGGAAAGGTTTCTCTCCTGTGTGTGTTCTCTCGTGTTTTTTCTGGTGTTCTAATCGGGTAAAACTCTTTCCACAATGGGAGCAGTGATGAGGCTTATCTCCTATGTGTGTTCTCTCATGTCTTTTCAGATTCATTAACTGGCTAAAACTCTTTCCACAGAGGGAGCAGTGGTGTGGTCTTGCTTGTTTGGACGTCTCTGGCTCTGGTTCCTCTGTGTCTGGCCTCTCTCCTGTCAAAAACAGATTATTTAGTATAACAGAGAGATCAGGGTCATGTTTAATAGAAATTCAACTGAAGCAAATGGGCCGAAACTGGGAGGGACAAAATGGGGAGGGTTTTTGTCTTCTGTTGCAAAACCTTTTGCTACTGTGTGGACCCTGAATGAAACCTCAACACCTGCTAAATACATTATTTAACATTTATTTCTATTGGGCATAAAATGATAACTCCCATCTTTAAAAAAATATATTTTTTCTGAGCAATTAGTATAAAATAATATAATTTTCCCAACATTATTTAAAAAAAAACAAATATGATTTATTTTTAAACATATACATTTGTCTAGGATGATGGGAGCTCCTCCCTCTTCCCATGTGCATCCTTTAAGTGTGTTTCATTGGTCTGTAATCTGGTCTATTGTATGGACAGGTTCCGATATTTTATGGTTAATATATGATGTCCATTTTGTCAAGCTATTTACAAAGGGGTCCAGTTTCAAGCAAACTGTCACTTATTTTTTTCCATGTCGTGGATGTTGTTGGTCCAGTCCAGGAGGTATTGGAGGTGATGGATGTTGTTGGTCCAGTCCAGGAGGTATTGGAGGTGATGGATATTGTTGGTCCAGTCCAGGAGGTATTGGAGGTGATGGGTGTTGTTGGTCCAGTCCAGGAGGTAATGGAGGTGATGGATGTTGTTGGTGTTGTTGGTCCAGTCCAGGAGGTATTGGAGGTGATGGGTGTTGTTGGTCCAGTCCAGGAGGTATTGGAGGTGATGGGTGTTGTTGGTCCAGTCCAGGAGGTATTGGAGGTGATGGGTGTTGTTGGTCCAGTCCAGGAGGTATTGGAGGTGATGGGTATTGTTGGTCCAGTCCAGGAGGTATTGGAGGTGATGGATGTTGTTGGTCCAGTCCAGGAGGTATTGGAGGTGATGGATATTGTTGGTCCAGTCCAGGAGGTATTGGAGGTGATGGGTGTTGTTGGTCCAGTCCAGGAGGTATTGGAGGTGATGGATATTGTCAGTCCATTCCAGGAGGTATTGGAGGTGATGGGTATTGTTGGTCCAGTCCAGGAGGTATTGGAGGTGATGGGTGTTGTTGGTGTTGTTGGTCCAGTCCAGGAGGTATTGGAGGTGATGGGTGTTGTTGGTGTTGTTGGTCCAGTCCAGGAGGTATTGGAGGTGATGGGTGTTGTTGGTCCAGTCCAGGAGGTATTGGAGGTGATGGCTGTTGTTGGTCCAGTCCAGGAGGTATTGGAGGTGATGGGTGTTGTTGGTCCAGTCCAGGAGGTGATGGATGTTGTTGGTGTTGTTGGTCCAGTCCAGGAGGTATTGGAGGTGTGGGTGTTGTTGGTCCAGTCCAGGAGGTATTGGAGGTGATGGATGTTGTTGGTGTTGTTGGTCCAGTCCAGGAGGTATTGGAGGTGATGGGTGTTGTTGGTCCAGTCCAGGAGGTATTGGAGGTGATGGGTGTTGTTGGTCCAGTCCAGGAGGTATTGGAGGTGATGGGTGTTGTTGGTCCAGTCCAGGAGGTATTGGAGGTGATGGCTGTTGTTGGTCCAGTCCAGGAGGTATTGGAGGTGATGGGTGTTGTTGGTCCAGTCCAGGAGGTATTGGAGGTGATGGATGTTGTTGGTATTGTTGGTTCAGTCCAGGAGATATTGGAGGTGATGGGTGTTGTTGGTCCAGGAGGTATTGGAGGTGATGGGTGTTGTTGGTATTGTTGGTCCAGTCCAGGAGGTATTGGAGGTGATGGGTGTTGTTGGTCCAGTCCAGGAGGTATTGGAGGTGATGGATATTGTTGGTCCAGTCCAGGAGGTATTGGAGGTGATGGATGTTGTTGGTCCAGTCCAGGAGGTATTGGAGGTGATGGATATTGTTGGTCCAGTCCAGGAGGTATTGGAGGTGATGGATGTTGTTGGTCCAGTCCAGGAAGTATTGGATGTTGTTGGTCCAGTCCAGGAGGTATTGGATGTTGTTGGATGTTGTTGGTCCAGTCCAGGAGGTATTGGAGGTGATGGATGTTGTTGGTCCAGTCAAGGAGGTATTGGAGGTGATGGATGTTGTTGGTCAAGTCCAGGAGGTATTGGAGGTGATGGGTGTTGTTGGTCCAGGAGGTATTGGAGGTGATGGATGTTGTTGGTCCAGTCCAGGAGGTATTGGAGGTGATCGTCAGTGTCTCGTTATTGTTTTCATTCTTGCGGCTAGAAAGATATTACTGGATGAGCTGCACTACCTGAGCCACTTGTGTGGGTTGTAGACTCTGTCTCATGCTACCACTAGAGTGAGAGCACCGCCAGCATTCAAAAGTGACCAAAACATCAGCCAGGAAGCATAGGAACTGAGAAGTGGTCTGTGGTCACCACCTGCAGAATCACTCCTTTTTGGGGGGTGTCTTGCTAATTGCCTATAATTTCCACCTTTTGTCTATTCCATTTGCACAACAGCATGTGAAATTTATTGTCAATCAGTGTTGCTTCCTAAGTGGACAGTTTGATTTCACAGAAGTGTGATTGACTTGGAGTTACATTGTGTTGTTTAAGTGTTCCCTTTATTTTTTTGAGCAGTGTATTATTATTATCCAGTCCTCTGTGATAATGTAATGGGTACTATATATTATTATTATCCAGTCCTCTGTGATAATGTAATGGGTACTATATATTATTATTATCCAGTCCTCTGTGATAATGTAACGGGTACTATATATTATTATTATCCAGTCCTCTGTGATAATGTAATGGGTACTATATATTATTATTATCCAGTCCTCTGTGATAATGTAATGGGTACTATATATTATTATTATCCAGTCCTCTGTGATAATGCAATGGGTACTATATATTATTATTATCCAGTCCTCTGTGATAATGTAATGGGTACTATATATTATTATTAGTTTCCAGTCCTCTGTGACAATGTAATGGGTACTATATACACTCCTCAAAAAAATAAAGGGAACACTTAAACAACACAATGTAACTCCAAGTCAATCACACTTCTGTGAAATCAAACTGTCCACTTAGGAAGCAACACTGATTGACAATAAATGTCACATGCTGTTGTGCAAATGGAATAGACAAAAGGTGGAAATTATAGGCAATTAGCAAGACACCCCCAATAAAGGAGTAGTTCTGCAGGTGGTGACCACAGACCACTTCTCAGTTCCTATGCTTCCTGGCTGATGTTTTGGTCACTTTTAAATGCTGGCAGTGCTTTCACTCTAGTGGTAGCATGAGACGGAGTCTACAACCCACACAAGTGGCTCAGGTAGTGCAGCTCATCCAGGATGGCACATCAAGCGCTACCAGGAGACAGGCCAGTACATCAGGAGACGTGGAGGAGGCCGTAGGAGGGCAACAACCCAGCAGCAGGACCGCTACCTCCGCCTTTGTGCAAGGAGGAGCACTGCCAGAGCCCTGCAAAATGACCTCCAGCAGGCCACAAATGTGCATGTGTCTGCTCAAACGGTCAGAAACAGACTCCATGAGGGTGGTATGAGGGCCCGACGTCCACAGGTGGGGGTTGTGCTTACAGCCCAACACCGTGCAGGACGTTTGGCATTTGCCAGAGAACACCAAGATTGGCAAATTCGCCACTGGCGCCCTGTGCTCTTCACAGATTAAAGCAGGTTCACACTGAGCACATGAGCACATGTGACAGACGTGACAGAGTCTGGAGACGCCGTAGAGAACGTTCTGCTGCCTGGAACATCCTCCAGCATGACCGGTTTGGCGGTGGGTCAGTCATGGTGTGGGGTGGCATTTCTTTGTGGGGCCGCACAGCCCTCCATGTGCTCGCCAGAGGTAGCCTGACTGCCATTAGGTACCGAGATGAGATCCTCAGACCCTTTGTGAGACCATATGCTGACACATGCACATTTGTGGCCTGCTGGAGGTCATTCTGCAGGGCTCTGGCAGTGCTCCTCCTTGCACAAAGGCGGAGGTTGCGATCCTGCTGCTGGGTTGTTGCCCTCCTACGGCCTCCTCCACGTCTCCTGATGTACTGGCCTGTCTCCTGGTAGCGCCTCCATGCTCTGGACACTACGCTGACAGACACAGCAAACCTTCTTGCCACAGCTCGCATTGATGTGCCATCCTGGATGAGCTGCACTACCTGAGCCACTTGTGTGGGTTGTAGACTCCGTCTGTAGACTCCGTCTATTATCCAGTCCTCTGTGATAATGTAATGGGTACTATATATTATTATTATCCAGTCCTCTGTGATAATGTAATGGGTATTAGTTATTATCCAGTCCTCTGTGATAATGTAATGGGTACTATATATTATTATTATCCAGTCCTCTGTGATAATGTAATGGGTACTATATATTATTATTATCCAGTCCTCTGTGATAATGTAATGGGTATTAGTTATTATCCAGTCCTCTGTGATAATGTAATGGGTACTATATATTATTATTATCCAGTCCTCTGTGATAATGTAATGGGTATTAGTTATTATCCAGTCCTCTGTGATAATGTAATGGGTACTATATATTATTATTATCCAGTCCTCTGTGATAATGTAATGGGTACTATATATTATTATTATCCAGTCCTCTGTGATAATGTAATGGGTACTATTTATTATTATTATCCAGTCCTCTGTGATAATGTAATGAGTACTATATATTATTATTATCCAGTCCTCTGTGATAATGTAATGGGTACTATATATTATTATTATCCAGTCCTCTGTGATAATGTAATGGGTATTAGTTATTATCCAGTCCTCTGTGATAATGTAATGGGTACTATATATTATTATTATCCAGTCCTCTGTGATAATGTAATGGGTACTATATATTATTATTATCCAGTCCTCTGTGATAATGTAATGGGTACTATATATTATTATTATCCAGTCCTCTGTGATAATGTAATGGGTACTAGTTATTATCCAGTCCTCTGTGATAATGTAATGGGTACTATTTATTATTATTATCCAGTCCTCTGTGATAATGTAATGAGTACTATATATTATTATTATCCAGTCCTCTGTGATAATGTAATGGGTACTATATATTATTATTATCCAGTCCTCTGTGATAATGTAATGGGTACTATATATTATTATTATCCAGTCCTCTGTGATAATGTAATGAGTACTATATATTATTATTATCCAGTCCTCTGTGATAATGTAATGGGTACTATTTATTATTATTATCCAGTCCTCTGTGATAATGTAATGGGTACTATATATTATTATTATCCAGTCCTCTGTGATAATGTAATGGGTACTATATATTATTATTATCCAGTCCTCTGTGATAATGTAATGAGTACTATATATTATTATTATCCAGTCCTCTGTGATAATGTAATGGGTACTATATATTATTATTATCCAGTCCTCTGTGATAATGTAATGGGTACTATATATTATTATTATCCAGTCCTCTGTGATAATGTAATGGGTACTAGTTATTATTATTATTATTATTATCCAGTCCTCTGTGATAATGTAATGGGTACTAGTTATTATTATTATCCAGTCCTCTGTAATAATGTAATGGGTACTAGTTATTATCCAGTCCTCTGTGATAATGTAATGGGTACTATATATTATTATTATCCAGTCCTCTGTGATAATGTAATGGGTACTATATATTATTATTTTCCAGTCCTCTGTGATAATGTAATGGGTACTATATATTATTATTATCCAGTCCTCTGTGATAATGTAATGGGTACTAGTTATTATCCAGTCCTCTGTGATAATGTAATGGGTACTATTTATTATTATTATCCAGTCCTCTGTGATAATGTAATGGGTACTATTTATTATTATTATCCAGTCCTCTGTGATAATGTAATGGGTACTATTTATTATTATTATCCAGTCCTCTGTGATAATGTAATGGGTACTATTTATTATTATTATCCAGTCCTCTGTGATAATGCAATGGGTACTATATATTATTATTATCCAGTCCTCTGTGATAATGTAATGGGTACTATATATTATTATTATCCAGTCCTCTGTGATAATGTAATGGGTACTATATATTATTATTATCCAGTCCTCTGTGATAATGTAATGGGTACTATATATTATTATTATCCAGTCCTCTGTGATAATGTAATGGGTACTATATATTATTATTATCCAGTCCTCTGTGATAATGTAATGGGTACTATATATTATTATTATCCAGTCCTCTGTGATAATGTAATGGGTATTATTTATTATTATTATCCAGTCCTCTGTGATAATGTAATGAGTACTATATATTATTATCCAGTCCTCTGTGATAATGTAATGGGTACTATATATTATTATTATCCAGTCCTCTGTGATAATGTAATGGGTATTAGTTATTATCCAGTCCTCTGTGATAATGTAATGGGTACTATATATTATTATTATCCAGTCCTCTGTGATAATGTAATGGGTACTATATATTATTATTATCCAGTCCTCTGTGATAATGTAATGGGTACTAGTTATTATCCAGTCCTCTGTGATAATGTAATGGGTACTATTTATTATTATTATCCAGTCCTCTGTGATAATGTAATGAGTACTATATATTATTATTATCCAGTCCTCTGTGATAATGTAATGGGTACTATATATTATTATTATCCAGTCCTCTGTGATAATGTAATGGGTACTATATATTATTATTATCCAGTCCTCTGTGATAATGTAATGAGTACTATATATTATTATTATCCAGTCCTCTGTGATAATGTAATGGATACTATATATTATTATTATCCAGTCCTCTGTGATAATGTAATGGGTACTAGTTATTATTATTATTATTATTATCCAGTCCTCTGTGATAATGTAATGGGTACTAGTTATTATTATTATCCAGTCCTCTGTAATAATGTAATGGGTACTAGTTATTATCCAGTCCTCTGTGATAATGTAATGGGTACTATATATTATTATTATCCAGTCCTCTGTGATAATGTAATGGGTACTATATATTATTATTTTCCAGTCCTCTGTGATAATGTAATGGGTACTATATATTATTATTATCCAGTCCTCTGTGATAATGTAATGGGTACTAGTTATTATCCAGTCCTCTGTGATAATGTAATGGGTACTATTTATTATTATTATCCAGTCCTCTGTGATAATGTAATGGGTACTATTTATTATTATTATCCAGTCCTCTGTGATAATGCAATGGGTACTATATATTATTATTATCCAGTCCTCTGTGATAATGCAATGGGTACTATATATTATTATTATCCAGTCCTCTGTGATAATGCAATGGGTACTATATATTATTATTATCCAGTCCTCTGTGATAATGTAATGGGTACTATATATTATTATTATCCAGTCCTCTGTGATAATGTAATGGGTACTATATATTATTATTATCCAGTCCTCTGTGATAATGTAATGGGTACTATATATTATTATTATCCAGTCCTCTGTGATAATGTAATGGGTACTATATATTATTATTATCCAGTCCTCTGTGATAATGTAATGGGTACTATATATTATTATTATCCAGTCCTCTGATAATGTAATGGGTACTATATATTATTATTATCCAGTCCTCTGATAATGTAATGGGTACTATATATTATTATTATCCAGTCCTCTGATAATGTAATGGGTACTATATATTATTATTATCCAGTCCTCTGTGATAATGTAATGGGTACTATATATTATTATTATCCAGTCCTCTGTGATAATGCAATGGGTACTATATATTATTATTATCCAGTCCTCTGTGATAATGTAATGGGTACTATATATTATTATTATCCAGTCTTCTGTGATAATGTAATGGGTACTATATATTATTATTATTATCCAGTCCTCTGTGATAATGTAATGGGTACTATATATTATTATTATCCAGTCCTCTGTGATAATGTAATGGGTACTAGTTATTATCCAGTCCTCTGTGATAATGCAATGGGTACTATATATTAATATTATCCAGTCCTCTGTGATAATGTAATGGGTACTAGTTATTATCCAGTCCTCTGTGATAATGTAATGGGTACTATATATTATTATTATCCAGTCCTCTGTGATAATGTAATGGGTACTATTTATTATTATTATCCAGTCCTCTGTGATAATGCAATGGGTACTATATATTAATATTATCCAGTCCTCTGTGATAATGTAATGGGTACTAGTTATTATCCAGTCCTCTGTGATAATGTAATGGGTACTATTTATTATTATTATCCAGTCCTCTGTGATAATGCAATGGGTAATATATATTATTATTATCCAGTCCTCTGTGATAATGTAATGGGTACTATATATTATTATTATCCAGTCCTCTGATAATGTAATGGGTACTATATATTAACATTATCCAGTCCTCTGTGATAATGTAATGGGTACTATTTATTATTATTATCCAGTCTTCTGTGATAATGTAATGGGTACTATTTATTATTATTATCCAGTCCTCTGTGATAATGCAATGGGTACTGTCATCACTGGAGGATTCTAGTCCGTTGTAGATTCTAAAACTGAATTTAGATTTTGTTTTCCTTTTAATTATTTGAGTTCATTGTCGGAGGAATTGAATCTGAAGGCTTCTTTTTTGTCTAGCTGGTATGTAATTTAAGGTTGTTGTAGTTGGAGATCTTTGTGGGCTATACTCAGCCTTGTCTCAGGGTAGTAAGTTGGTGGTCTGTTAATATCCTTCTAGTGGTGTGGGGGCTGTGCTTTGGCAAAGTGGGTGGGGTTATATCATGCCTGGTTGGCCCTGTCTGGGGGTATCTTCGGACGGGGCCACAGCTGCCTATGTGCCAGGGGGCTAGGGTCAGTCTGTTATATCTGGTGTAATTCTCCTGTCTTATCTTGTGTCCTGTGTCAATTTAAGTATGCTCCCTCGAATTCTCTCTCCCTCCCCTCACGGAGGACCTGAGGCCATGCCTCAGGACTACATGGCCTGATGACTCCTGGCTGTCCCCAGTCCACCTGGTCGTGCTGCTGCTCCAGTTTCAACTATTCTGCCTGTGGCTACCCTGACCTGTTAACTGGACGTGCTACCTTGTCGCGGACCAGCTGTTTTCGACTCTCTCTCTCTACTGCACCTGCTGTCTCGACCTCTGAATGCTCAGCTATGAAAAGCCAACTGACATTTACTCCTGAGGTACTGACCTGTTACACCCTCTACAACCACTGTGATTATTATTTGACCCTGATGGTCATCTATGAACATCTTGAAGAACAACCTGGCCTTAAATGGCCATGTACTCATATAATCTCCACCCGGCACAGCCAGAAGAGAACTGGCCACCCCTTAGAGCCTGGTTCCTCTCTAGGTTTCTTTCTAGGTTCCTGCCTTTCTAGGGAGTTTTTTTCCTAGCCAACATGCTTCTACATCTCCATTGCTTGCTGTTTGGGGTTTTAGGCTGGGCTTCTGTACAGCACTTTGTATTTGGATGTATTATGGTCTTCCTGGGGTCCAGCTAAATGAAGGCAGTTATTTTACATCTGCTGATGTAAAAAGGGCTTCATAAATACATTTGATTGATTGATCTTCCTAGAGCTGGCTGCCTGGGCAAACTGAGCAATCGGGGGAGAAGGGGCTGAGTCAGGGACATAACCAAGAACCCAATGGTCACTGACAGAGCTCCTCTGTGGAGATGGTTGTCCTTCTGGAAGGTTCTCCCATCTCTGCAGCACTCCACCAAACAGGCCTTTATGGTAGAGTGGCAGACGGAAGCCACTCCTCAGTAAAAGGCACATGACAGCCCGCTTCGAGTTGGCCAAAAGGCACCTAAATGACTCTCAGACCATGAGAAACAAGATTCTCTGGTCTGATGAAACCAAGATTGAACTCTTTGGCCTGAATGCCAAGAGTCACGCCTGGAGGAAATCTGGTACGATCCCTACAGTGAAGCATGGTGGTGGCAGCATCATGCTGTGGGGATGTTTTTCAGTTTCAGGGACTGAGAGACTAGTCAGGATTGAGGGAAAGATGAACAGAGAAAAGTACAGAGAGAGCCTTGATGAAAACCTGCTCCAGACCGCTCAGGACCTCAGACTGGGGCGAAGGTTCACCTTCCAACAGGACAATGACCCTAAGCACACAGCCAAAACAACAAAGGAGTGGCTTTGGGACAAGTCTCAATGTCCTTGAGTGGCCCAGCAAGAGCCCGGACTTGAACCTGATTGAACATCTCTGGAGAGACCTGAAAATAGCTGTGCAGCGACACTCCCCATCCAACCTGACAGAGCTTGAGAGGATCTGCAGAGAAGAATGTGATAAAACTCCCCAAATACAGATGTGCCAAGCTTGTAGTAGGGCTGGGCGATAAATCAATATCAATAACAGGTAATTACTTCCCTCAATAACAATATAAAAACATCTAGATAATTATTCTATATCAACATTATGGAAAATGTAGGTACAGCAGTCCATTTCACCTCTGTGACACAGCAGAAACGTGCGGAGAAGTGACAATATGCACATGGAGAGGTATACGCCCACTAAAAAACACTTAGCACCGAGTGAAGTAGCCACTATTAACCACGAAAAATGTGTGATGTAGGCGAAAACAGTCACAGTGATAGCCATGGAGAAGGAGTGATGTAGGTGAAAACAGGGACAGTGATAGCCATGGAGAAGGAGTGATGTAGGTGAAAACAGGGACAGTGATAGCCATGGAGAAGGAGTGATGTAGGTGAAAACAGGGACAGTGATAGCCATGAAGAAGGAGTGATGTAGGTGAAAACAGGGACAGTGATAGCCATGGAGAAGGAGTGATGTAGGTGAAAACAGGGGCAGTGATAACCATGGAGAAGGAGTGATGTAGGTGAAAACAGGGACAGTGATAGCCATGGAGAAGGAGTGATGTAGGTGAAAACAGGGACAGTGATAGCCATGAAGAAGGAGTGATGTAGGTGAAAACAGTCACAGTGATAACCATGGAGAAGGAGTGATGTAGGTGAAAGCAGTGATAGCCATGGAGAAGGAGTGATGTAGGTGAAAACAGGGGCAGTGATAGCCATGGAGAAGGAGTGATGTAGGTGAAAACAGGGACAGTGATAGCCATGGAGAAGGAGTGATGTAGGTGAAAACAGGGGCAGTGATAGCCATGGAGAAGGAGTGATGTAGGTGAAAACAGTGGCAGTGATAACCATGGAGAAGGAGTGATGTAGGTGAAAGCAGTGATAGCCATGGAGAAGGAGTGATGTAGGTGAAAACAGTCACAGTGATAGCCATGGAGAAGGAGTGATGTAGGTGAAAGCAGTGATAGCCATGGAGAAGGAGTGATGTAGGTGAAAACAGTCACAGTGATAGCCATGGAGAAGGAGTGATGTAGGTGAAAACAGGGACAGTGATAGCCATGGAGAAGGAGTGATGTAGGTGAAAGCAGTGATAGCCATGGAGAAGGAGTGATGTAGGTGAAAACAGGGGCAGTGATAGCCATGGAGAAGGAGTGATGTAGGTGAAAACAGGGACAGTGATAGCCATGGAGAAGGAGTGATGTAGGTGAAAACAGGGGCAGTGATAGCCATAGAGAAGGAGTGATGTAGGTGAAAACAGTGGCAGTGATAACCATGGAGAAGGAGTGATGTAGGTGAAAACAGGGGCAGTGATAGCCATAGAGAAGGAGTGATGTAGGTGAAAACAGGGACAGTGATAGCCATGGAGAAGGAGTGATGTAGGTGAAAACAGTGGCAGTGATAGCCATGGAGAAGGAGTGATGTAGGTGAAAACAGTGGCAGTGATAGCCATGGAGAAGGAGTGATGTAGGTGAAAACAGGGGCAGTGATAACCATGGAGAAGGAGTGATGTAGGTGAAAACAGGGGCAGTGATAACCATGGAGAAGGAGTGATGTAGGTGAAAACAGGGACAGTGATAGCCATGGAGAAGGAGTGATGTAGGTGAAAACAGTGGCAGTGATAGCCATGGAGAAGGAGTGATGTAGGTGAAAACAGTGGCAGTGATAACCATGGAGAAGGAGTGATGTAGGTGAAAACAGTGGCAGTGATAGCCATGGAGAAGGAGTGATGTAGGTGAAAACAGTCACAGTGATAGCCATGGAGAAGGAGTGATGTAGGTGAAAACAGTGGCAGTGATAGCCATGGAGAAGGAGTGATGTAGGTGAAAGCAGTGATAGCCATGGAGAAGGAGTGATGTAGGTGAAAACAGGGACAGTGATAGCCATGGAGAAGGAGTGATGTAGGTGAAAACAGGGGCAGTGATAACCATGGAGAAGGAGTGATGTAGGTGAAAACAGGGACAGTGATAGCCATGGAGAAGGAGTGATGTAGGTGAAAACAGGGACAGTGATAGCCATGGAGAAGGAGTGATGTAGGTGAAAACAGTGGCAGTGATAGCCATGGAGAAGGAGTGATGTAGGTGAAAACAGTGGCAGTGATAACCATGGAGAAGGAGTGATGTAGGTGAAAACAGTGGCAGTGATAGCCATGGAGAAGGAGTGATGTAGGTGAAAACAGGGGCAGTGATAACCATGGAGAAGGAGTGATGTAGGTGAAAACAGTGGCAGTGATAGCCATGGAGAAGGAGTGATGTAGGTGAAAACAGGGGCAGTGATAGCCATGGAGAAGGAGTGATGTAGGTGAAAACAGGGGCAGTGATAGCCATGGAGAAGGAGTGATGTAGGTGAAAACAGGGACAGTGATAGCCATGGAGAAGGAGTGATGTAGGTGAAAACAGGGACAGTGATAGCCATGGAGAAGGAGTGATGTAGGTGAAAACAGGGACAGTGATAGCCATGGAGAAGGAGTGATGTAGGTGAAAACAGTGGCAGTGATAGCCATGGAGAAGGAGTGATGTAGGTGAAAACAGTGGCAGTGATAGCCATGAAGAAGGAGTGATGTAGGTGAAAACAGTGGCAGTGATAGCCATGGAGAAGGAGTGATGTAGGTGAAAACAGGGACAGTGATAGCCATGGAGAAGGAGTGATGTAGGTGAAAACAGGGACAGTGATAGCCATGGAGAAGGAGTGATGTAGGTGAAAACAGGGACAGTGATAGCCATGGAGAAGGAGTGATGTAGGTGAAAACAGTGGCAGTGATAACCATGGAGAAGGAGTGATGTAGGTGAAAGCAGTGATAGCCATGGAGAAGGAGTGATGTAGGTGAAAACAGGGGCAGTGATAGCCATGGAGAAGGAGTGATGTAGGTGAAAACAGGGGCAGTGATAGCCATGGAGAAGGAGTGATGTAGGTGAAAACAGGGACAGTGATAACCATGGAGAAGGAGTGATGTAGGTGAAAACAGGGACAGTGATAGCCATGGAGAAGGAGTGATGTAGGTGAAAACAGGGACAGTGATAGCCATGGAGAAGGAGTGATGTAGGTGAAAACAGGGGCAGTGATAGCCATAGAGAAGGAGTGATGTAGGTGAAAACAGTGGCAGTGATAGCCATGGAGAAGGAGTGATGTAGGTGAAAACAGGGGCAGTGATAGCCATGGAGAAGGAGTGATGTAGGTGAAAACAGTGGCAGTGATAGCCATGGAGAAGGAGTGATGTAGGTGAAAACAGTGGCAGTGATAACCATGGAGAAGGAGTGATGTAGGTGAAAACAGGGACAGTGATAGCCATGGAGAAGGAGTGATGTAGGTGAAAACAGGGACAGTGATAGCCATGAAGAAGGAGTGATGTAGGTGAAAACAGTGGCAGTGATAGCCATGGAGAAGGAGTGATGTAGGTGAAAACAGTGGCAGTGATAGCCATGGAGAAGGAGTGATGTAGGTGAAAACAGTGGCAGTGATAGCCATGAAGAAGGAGTGATGTAGGTGAAAACAGTGGCAGTGATAGCCATGGAGAAGGAGTGATGTAGGTGAAAACAGGGACAGTGATAGCCATGGAGAAGGAGTGATGTAGGTGAAAACAGGGACAGTGATAGCCATGGAGAAGGAGTGATGTAGGTGAAAACAGGGACAGTGATAGCCATGGAGAAGGAGTGATGTAGGTGAAAACAGTGGCAGTGATAACCATGGAGAAGGAGTGATGTAGGTGAAAGCAGTGATAGCCATGGAGAAGGAGTGATGTAGGTGAAAACAGGGGCAGTGATAGCCATGGAGAAGGAGTGATGTAGGTGAAAACAGGGACAGTGATAACCATGGAGAAGGAGTGATGTAGGTGAAAACAGGGACAGTGATAGCCATGGAGAAGGAGTGATGTAGGTGAAAACAGGGACAGTGATAGCCATGGAGAAGGAGTGATGTAGGTGAAAACAGGGGCAGTGATAGCCATAGAGAAGGAGTGATGATGTAGGTGAAAACAGTGGCAGTGATAGCCATGGAGAAGGAGTGATGTAGGTGAAAACAGTGGCAGTGATAGCCATGGAGAAGGAGTGATGTAGGTGAAAACAGTGGCAGTGATAACCATGGAGAAGGAGTGATGTAGGTGAAAACAGGGGCAGTGATAGCCATGGAGAAGGAGTGATGTAGGTGAAAACAGGGGCAGTGATAGCCATGGAGAAGGAGTGATGTAGGTGAAAGCAGTGATAGCCATGGAGAAGGAGTGATGTAGGTGAAAACAGGGGCAGTGATAGCCATGGAGAAGGAGTGATGTAGGTGAAAACAGGGACAGTGATAGCCATGGAGAAGGAGTGATGTAGGTGAAAACAGGGGCAGTGATAGCCATGAAGAAGGAGTGATGTAGGTGAAAACAGTGGCAGTGATAGCCATGGAGAAGGAGTGATGTAGGTGAAAACAGTGGCAGTGATAGCCATGGAGAAGGAGTGATGTAGGTGAAAACAGTGGCAGTGATAACCATGGAGAAGGAGTGATGTAGGTGAAAACAGGGACAGTGATAACCATGGAGAAGGAGTGATGTAGGTGAAAGCAGTGATAGCCATGAAGAAGGAGTGATGTAGGTGAAAACAGTGGCAGTGATAGCCATGGAGAAGGAGTGATGTAGGTGAAAACAGGGACAGTGATAGCCATGGAGAAGGAGTGATGTAGGTGAAAACAGGGACAGTGATAGCCATGGAGAAGGAGTGATGTAGGTGAAAACAGGGACAGTGATAGCCATGGAGAAGGAGTGATGTAGGTGAAAACAGTGGCAGTGATAACCATGGAGAAGGAGTGATGTAGGTGAAAGCAGTGATAGCCATGGAGAAGGAGTGATGTAGGTGAAAACAGGGGCAGTGATAGCCATGGAGAAGGAGTGATGTAGGTGAAAACAGTGGCAGTGATAACCATGGAGAAGGAGTGATGTAGGTGAAAACAGGGGCAGTGATAGCCATGGAGAAGGAGTGATGTAGGTGAAAACAGGGGCAGTGATAACCATGGAGAAGGAGTGATGTAGGTGAAAGCAGTGATAGCCATGGAGAAGGAGTGATGTAGGTGAAAACAGGGGCAGTGATAGCCATGGAGAAGGAGTGATGTAGGTGAAAACAGGGACAGTGATAGCCATGGAGAAGGAGTGATGTAGGTGAAAACAGGGGCAGTGATAGCCATAGAGAAGGAGTGATGTAGGTGAAAACAGTGGCAGTGATAGCCATGGAGAAGGAGTGATGTAGGTGAAAGCAGTGATAGCCATGGAGAAGGAGTGATGTAGGTGAAAACAGTGGCAGTGATAGCCATGGAGAAGGAGTGATGTAGGTGAAAACAGTGGCAGTGATAGCCATGGAGAAGGAGTGATGTAGGTGAAAACAGGGACAGTGATAGCCATGGAGAAGGAGTGATGTAGGTGAAAACAGGGACAGTGATAGCCATGGAGAAGGAGTGATGTAGGTGAAAACAGTGGCAGTGATAGCCATGAAGAAGGAGTGATGTAGGTGAAAACAGGGACAGTGATAGCCATGGAGAAGGAGTGATGTAGGTGAAAACAGGGACAGTGATAGCCATGGAGAAGGAGTGATGTAGGTGAAAACAGTGGCAGTGATAACCATGGAGAAGGAGTGATGTAGGTGAAAACAGTGGCAGTGATAGCCATGGAGAAGGAGTGATGTAGGTGAAAACAGGGACAGTGATAGCCATGGAGAAGGAGTGATGTAGGTGAAAACAGGGACAGTGATAGCCATGGAGAAGGAGTGATGTAGGTGAAAACAGGGACAGTGATAGCCATGGAGAAGGAGTGATGTAGGTGAAAACAGGGACAGTGATAGCCATGGAGAAGGAGTGATGTAGGTGAAAACAGTGGCAGTGATAGCCATGGAGAAGGAGTGATGTAGGTGAAAACAGGGACAGTGATAGCCATGGAGAAGGAGTGATGTAGGTGAAAACAGGGACAGTGATAGCCATGAAGAAGGAGTGATGTAGGTGAAAACAGTGGCAGTGATAGCCATGGAGAAGGAGTGATGTAGGTGAAAACAGTGGCAGTGATAGCCATGGAGAAGGAGTGATGTAGGTGAAAACAGGGACAGTGATAGCCATGGAGAAGGAGTGATGTAGGTGAAAACAGGGGCAGTGATAGCCATGGAGAAGGAGTGATGTAGGTGAAAACAGGGACAGTGATAGCCATGAAGAAGGAGTGATGTAGGTGAAAACAGGGACAGTGATAGCCATGGAGAAGGAGTGATGTAGGTGAAAACAGTGGCAGTGATAACCATGGAGAAGGAGTGATGTAGGTGAAAGCAGTGATAGCCATGGAGAAGGAGTGATGTAGGTGAAAACAGGGGCAGTGATAGCCATGGAGAAGGAGTGATGTAGGTGAAAGCAGTGATAGCCATGGAGAAGGAGTGATGTAGGTGAAAACAGTGGCAGTGATAGCCATGGAGAAGGAGTGATGTAGGTGAAAACAGGGACAGTGATAGCCATGGAGAAGGAGTGATGTAGGTGAAAACAGGGACAGTGATAGCCATGGAGAAGGAGTGATGTAGGTGAAAACAGTGGCAGTGATAGCCATGGAGAAGGAGTGATGTAGGTGAAAACAGTGGCAGTGATAGCCATGGAGAAGGAGTGATGTAGGTGAAAACAGTGGCAGTGATAGCCATGGAGAAGGAGTGATGTAGGTGAAAACAGTGGCAGTGATAGCCATGGAGAAGGAGTGATGTAGGTGAAAACAGGGACAGTGATAGCCATGGAGAAGGAGTGATGTAGGTGAAAACAGTGGCAGTGATAGCCATGGAGAAGGAGTGATGTAGGTGAAAACAGGGACAGTGATAGCCATGGAGAAGGAGTGATGTAGGTGAAAACAGTCACAGTGATAGCCATGGAGAAGGAGTGATGTAGGTGAAAACAGGGACAGTGATAGCCATGGAGAAGGAGTGATGTAGGTGAAAACAGTCACAGTGATAGCCATGGAGAAGGAGTGATGTAGGTGAAAACAGGGACAGTGATAGCCATGGAGAAGGAGTGATGTAGGTGAAAACAGGGACAGTGATAGCCATGGAGAAGGAGTGATGTAGGTGAAAACAGTGGCAGTGATAACCATGGAGAAGGAGTGATGTAGGTGAAAACAGTGGCAGTGATAGCCATGGAGAAGGAGTGATGTAGGTGAAAACAGTGGCAGTGATAGCCATGGAGAAGGAGTGATGTAGGTGAAAACAGTGGCAGTGATAGCCATGAAGAAGGAGTGATGTAGGTGAAAACAGTGGCAGTGATAGCCATGGAGAAGGAGTGATGTAGGTGAAAACAGTGGCAGTGATAGCCATGGAGAAGGAGTGATGTAGGTGAAAACAGTGGCAGTGATAGCCATGGAGAAGGAGTGATGTAGGTGAAAACAGTGGCAGTGATAGCCATGGAGAAGGAGTGATGTAGGTGAAAGCAGTGATAGCCATGGAGAAGGAGTGATGTAGGTGAAAACAGGGACAGTGATAGCCATGGAGAAGGAGCAGCTTCCAACGTAGAAATGATTGATAAAAAGGGTCCAACTGTTTCAGTAGTTTGGAAGTGGTTTGGCTTTTTGAAGTCCGACAAAGAGCAGAGCAATGTTCGGTGCAAATTGTGCCGTAGACAGATGGCTACCAAGTCTGGTAATACGACAAACCTTTTTCACCATCTGAAGCTAAATCACTCTTTGGAACATGCAGGAAGTTTGAGTTTGCGCCACGGTATTGATAAAAGCCCCTCAAGCACCAGCCAATCTAGGGATGTTCGCCCGAAGCAGTCAACACTGACAGCGTTTATGCCCTGCGAGCAAACATGGAAAAGAAAGACATCACACATGCTATTATGCATTGCATTGCTAAGGACATGCTACCAATTAGCACAGTGGAAAAGGAAGGTTTCCAGAGGCTTATCAATTGAATTGACCCCAGGTACGTGCTCCCTGGCCGCAAACATTTCTCTCACACCGAACTGCCTAAACTCTACGCCGAGTGTAGGGAAAAAGTTGAGGAACTGCTCAAGACAGATTTGACGTATTTTGCTACTAATACCGATCTGTGGTCTAGTCGCACGTCAGAGTCTTATATTAGCCTCACTACCCACTATAGTGACACAGACTGGAATCTACCCACTATATTGACAAAGATTGGAATCTACCCACTATACTGACAGAGACTCGAATCTACCCACTATACTGACAGAGACTGGAATCTACCCACTATACTGACAGAGACTGGAATCTACCCACTATACTGACACAAACTGGAATCTACCCACTATACTGACAAAAACTGGAATCTACCCACTATACTGACAAAGACTGGAATCTACCCACTATACTGAAAGAGACTGGAATCTACCCACTATACTGACAAAGAGAGGAATCTACCCACTATACTGACAAAGACTGGAATCTACCCACTATACTGACAAAGAGCAGAATCTACCCACTATAGTGACAGAGACTGGAATCTACCCACTATACTGACAAAGACTGGAATCTAGCCACTGTACTGACAAAGGGCGGAATCTACCCACTACACTGACAAAGGGCGGAATCTACCCACTACACTGACAAAGACTGGAATCTACCCACTATACTGACAGAGACTGGAATCTACCCACTATACTGACAAAGACTGGAATCTACCCACTATACTGACAAAGACTGGAATCTACCCACTATACTGACAGAGACTGGAATCTACCCACTATACTGACAGAGACTGGAATCTACCCACTATACTGACAGAGACTGGAATCTACCCACTATACTGACAAAGAGCAGAATCTACCCACTATACTGACAAAAACTGGAATCTACCCACTATACTGACAAAGACTGGAATCTACCCACTATACTGAAAGAGACTGGAATCTACCCACTATACTGACAAAGAGAGGAATCTACCCACTATACTGACAAAGACTGGAATCTACCCACTATACTGACAAAGAGCAGAATCTACCCACTATAGTGACAGACACTGGAATCTACCCACTATACTGACAAAGACTGGAATCTAGCCACTGTACTGACAAAGGGCGGAATCTACCCACTACACTGACAAAGGGCGGAATCTACCCACTACACTGACAAAGACTGGAATCTACCCACTATACTGACAGAGACTGGAATCTACCCACTATACTGACAAAGACTGGAATCTACCCACTATACTGACAGAGACTGGAATCTACCCACTATACTGACAGAGACTGGAATCTACCCACTATACTGACAGAGACTGGAATCTACCCACTATACTGACAGAGACTGGAATCTACCCACTATACTGACAAAGAGCAGAATCTACCCACTATACTGAGAGAGACCGGACTCTACCCACTATACTGACAGAGACCGGAATCTCCCCACTATACTGACAGAGACTGGAATCTCCCCACTATACTGACAGAGACTGGAATCTACCCACTATACTGACAAAGAGCAGAATCTACCCACTATACTGACAAAGACTGGAATCTACCCACTATACTGACAAAGACTAGAATCTACCCACTATAGTGACAGAGACTGGAATCTACCCACTATACTGACAAAGACTGGACTCTACCCACTATACTGACAAAGACTGGACTCTACCCACTATATTGACAGACTGGACTCTACCTACTATATTGACAGAGACTGGAATCTACCCACTATATTGACAGAGACTGGAATCTACCCACTATACTGACAGAGACTGGAATCTACCCACTATACTGACAAAGAGCAGAACCTACCCACTATACTGACAAAGACTGGAATCTACCCACTATACTGACAAAGACTGGAATCTACCCACTATAGTGACAGAGACTGGAATCTACCCACTATACTGACAAAGACTGGAATCTACCCACTATACTGACAGACTGGAATCTACCCACTATATTGACAAACTGGACTCTACCTACTATATTGACAGAGACTGGAATCTACCCACTATATTGACAGAGACTGGAATCTACCCACTATACTGACAGAGACTGGAATCTACCCACTATACTGACAGAGACTGGAATCTACCCACTATACTGACAAAGAGCAGAATCTACCCACTATACTGACAAAGACTGGAATCTACCCACTATACTGACAAAGACTGGAATCTACCCACTATACTGACAAAGACTGGAATCTACCCACTATACTGACAGAGACTGGAATCTACCCACTATACTGACAAAGAGCAGAATCTACCCACTATACTGACAAAGACTGGAATCTACCCACTATACTGACAAAGACTGGAATCTACCCACTATACTGACAAAGACTGGAATCTACCCACTATAGTGACAGAGACTGGAATCTACCCACTATACTGACAAAGACTGGAATCTACCCACTATACTGACAAAGACTGGAATCTACCCACTATATTGACAGACTGGACTCTACCTACTATATTGACAGAGACTGGAATCTACCCACTATATTGACAGAGACTGGAATCTACCCACTATATTGACAGAGACTGGAATCTACCCACTATACTGACAAAGACTGGAATCTACCCACTATAGTGACAGACTGGACTCTACCTACTATATTGACAGAGACTGGAATCTACCCACTATATTGACAGAGACTGGAATCTACCCACTATACTGACAGACTGGAATCTACCCACTATACTGACAGACTGGAATCTACCCACTATACTGACAAAGACTGGAATCTACCCACTATAGTGACAGACTGGACTCTACCTACTATATTGACAGAGACTGGAATCTACCCACTATATTGACAGAGACTGGAATCTACCCACTATATTGACAGAGACTGGAATCTACCCACTATATTGACAGAGACTGGAATCTACCCACTATACTGACAGACTGGAATCTACCCACTATATTGGCAGAGACTGGAATCTACCCACTATACTGACAGACTGGAATCTACCCACTATATTGACAGAGACTGGAATCTACCCACTATATTGACAGAGACTGGAATCTACCCACTATACTGACAGACTGGAATCTACCCACTATATTGACAGAGACTGGAATCTACCCACTATACTGACAAAGACTGGACTCTACCCACTATAGTGACAGACTGGACTCTACCTACTATATTGACAGAGACTGGAATCTACCTACTATATTGACAGAGACTGGAATCTACCCACTATATTGACAGAGACTGGAATCTACCCACTATACTGACAGACTGGAATCTACCCACTATATTGACAGAGACTGGAATCTACCCACTATACTGACAGACTGGACTCTACCCACTATAGTGACAGACTGGACTCTACCCACTATATTGACAGAGACTGGAATCTACCCACTATACTGACAGAGACTGGAATCTACCCACTATACTGACAAAGAGCAGAATCTACCCACTATACTGACAAAGACTGGAATCTACCCACTATACTGACAAAGACTGGAATCTACCCACTATACTGACAAAGACTGGAATCTACCCACTATAGTGACAGAGACTGGAATCTACCCACTATACTGACAAAGACTGGAATCTACCCACTATACTGACAAAGACTGGAATCTACCCACTATATTGACAGACTGGACTCTACCTACTATATTGACAGAGACTGGAATCTACCCACTATATTGACAGAGACTGGAATCTACCCACTATATTGACAGAGACTGGAATCTACCCACTATACTGACAAAGACTGGACTCTACCCACTATAGTGACAGACTGGACTCTACCTACTATATTGACAGAGACTGGAATCTACCTACTATATTGACAGAGACTGGAATCTACCCACTATATTGACAGAGACTGGAATCTACCCACTATACTGACAGACTGGAATCTACCCACTATATTGACAGAGACTGGAATCTACCCACTATACTGACAGACTGGAATCTACCCACTATAGTGACAGACTGGACTCTACCTACTATATTGACAGAGACTGGAATCTACCTACTATATTGACAGAGACTGGAATCTACCCACTATACTGACAAGGACTGGAATCTACCCACTATACTGACAAGGACTGGAATCTACCCACTATACTGACAGAGACTGGAATCTACCCACTATACTGACAGACTGGAATCTACCCACTATACTGACAGACTGGAATCTACCCACTATACTGACAGACTGGAATCTACCCACTATACTGACAAAGACTGGAATCTACCCACTATACTGACAAAGACTGGAATCTACCCACTATACTGACAGAGACTGGAATCTACCCACTATACTGACAAGGACTGGAATCTACCCACTATACTGACAGAGACTGGAATCTACCCACTATACTGACAGAGACTGGAATCTACCCACTATACTGACAGACTGGAATCTACCCACTATACTGACAGAGACTGGAATCTACCCACTATACTGACAGACTGGAATCTACCCACTATACTGACAAAGACTGGAATCTACCCACTATACTGACAAAGACTGGAATCTACCCACTATACTGACAAAGACTGGAATCTACCCACTATACTGACAAAGACTGGAATCTACCCACTATACTGACAAAGACTGGAATCTACCCACTATACTGACAGAGACTGGAATCTACCCAGTATAGTGACAGAGACTGGAATCTACCCAGTATAGTGACAGACTGGAATCTACCCACTATATTGACAGACTGGACACTACCTACTATATTGACAGAGACTGGAATCTACCCACTATATTGACAGACTGGACTCTACCTACTATATTGACAGACTGGACTCTACCTACTATATTGACAGACTGGACTCTACCTACTATATTGACAGACTGGACTCTACCTACTATATTGACAGACTGGACTCTACCTACTATATTGACAGACTGGACTCTACCTACTATATTGACAGACTGGACTCTACCTACTATATTGACAGACTGGACTCTACCTACTATATTGACAGACTGGACTCTACCTACTATATTGACAGACTGGACTCTACCTACTATATTGACAGACTGGACTCTACCTACTATATTGACAGACTGGAATCTACCCACTATATTGACAGACTGGACTCTACCTACTATATTGACAGACTGGACTCTACCTACTATATTGACAGACTGGACTCTACCTACTATATTGACAGACTGGACTCTACCTACTATATTGACAGACTGGAATCTACCCACTATATTGACAGAGACTGGAATCTACCCACTATACTGACAAGGACTGGAATCTACCCACTATACTGACAGAGACTGGAATCTACCCACTATACTGACAGAGACTGGACTCTACCCACTATAATGACAGAGACTGGACTCTACCCACTATACTGACAGAGACTGGAATCTACCCACTATACTGACAGACTGGAATCTACCCACTATACTGACAGACTGGAATCTACCTACTATACTGACAGAGACTGGAATCTACCCACTATAGTGACAGACTGGACTCTACCCACTATACTGACAGAGACTGGAATCTACCCACTATACTGACAGAGACTGGAATCTACCCACTATACTGACAGAGACTGGAATCTACCCACTATACTGACAGAGACTGGAATTTACCCACTATACTGACAGACTGGAATCTACCCACTATACTGACAGAGACTGGACTCTACCCACTATATTGACAGAGACTGGAATCTACCCACTATACTGACAAAGACTGGAATCTACCCACTATAGTGACAGACTGGAATCTACCCACTATACTGACAGAGACTGGAATCTACCCACTATACTGACAGAGACTTGAATCTACCCACTATACTGACAGAGACTGGAATCTACCCACTATACTGAAAGAGACTGGAATCTACCCACTATACTGAAAGAGACTGGAATCTACCCACTATACTGACAGAGACTGGAATCTACCCACTATACTGACAAGGACTGGAATCTACCCACTATACTGACAGAGACTGGAATCTACCCACTATACTGACAGAGACTGGAATCTACCCACTATACTGACAGACTGGAATCTACCCACTATACTGACAGAGACTGGAATCTACCCACTATACTGACAGACTGGAATCTACCCACTATACTGACAAAGACTGGAATCTACCCACTATACTGACAAAGACTGGAATCTACCCACTATACTGACAAAGACTGGAATCTACCCACTATACTGACAAAGACTGGAATCTACCCACTATACTGACAAAGACTGGAATCTACCCACTATACTGACAGAGACTGGAATCTACCCAGTATAGTGACAGAGACTGGAATCTACCCAGTATAGTGACAGACTGGAATCTACCCACTATATTGACAGACTGGAATCTACCCACTATACTGACAGAGACTGGACTCTACCTACTATATTGACAGAGACTGGAATCTACCCACTATATTGACAGACTGGACTCTACCTACTATATTGACAGACTGGACTCTACCTACTATATTGACAGACTGGACTCTACCTACTATATTGACAGACTGGACTCTACCTACTATATTGACAGACTGGACTCTACCTACTATATTGACAGACTGGACTCTACCTACTATATTGACAGACTGGACTCTACCTACTATATTGACAGACTGGACTCTACCTACTATATTGACAGACTGGACTCTACCTACTATATTGACAGACTGGACTCTACCTACTATATTGACAGACTGGAATCTACCCACTATATTGACAGACTGGACTCTACCTACTATATTGACAGACTGGACTCTACCTACTATATTGACAGACTGGACTCTACCTACTATATTGACAGACTGGACTCTACCTACTATATTGACAGACTGGAATCTACCCACTATATTGACAGAGACTGGAATCTACCCACTATACTGACAAGGACTGGAATCTACCCACTATACTGACAGAGACTGGAATCTACCCACTATACTGACAGAGACTGGACTCTACCCACTATAATGACAGAGACTGGACTCTACCCACTATACTGACAGAGACTGGAATCTACCCACTATACTGACAGACTGGAATCTACCCACTATACTGACAGACTGGAATCTACCTACTATACTGACAGAGACTGGAATCTACCCACTATAGTGACAGACTGGACTCTACCCACTATACTGACAGAGACTGGAATCTACCCACTATACTGACAGAGACTGGAATCTACCCACTATACTGACAGAGACTGGAATCTACCCACTATACTGACAGAGACTGGAATTTACCCACTATACTGACAGACTGGAATCTACCCACTATACTGACAGAGACTGGACTCTACCCACTATATTGACAGAGACTGGAATCTACCCACTATACTGACAAAGACTGGAATCTACCCACTATAGTGACAGACTGGAATCTACCCACTATACTGACAGAGACTGGAATCTACCCACTATACTGACAGAGACTTGAATCTACCCACTATACTGACAGAGACTGGAATCTACCCACTATACTGAAAGAGACTGGAATCTACCCACTATACTGAAAGAGACTGGAATCTACCCACTATAGTGACAGACTGGAATCTACCCACTATACTGACAGAGACTGGAATCTTCTAAATAAATGCCTTCAAACATACTTTCCCAGCAACCACACGGGTGAAGCTATATTAGAGGGGCTCGTTGACGCTCTGCCTCCTGGGGACCCAGTCAAGACAGACAGGTCTGCATTACAATGGATAGTGGTGCTAAAGTGATGAAGGCCGCTCAAATCAACAAATGGACCTGACTGCAATGTTTTGGACATCGTCTGCACTTGGCCATTGGTAAGTAACCTTGTCAATTGTGTATATTGAAGTGATTGGTTAGATGAAACTAAATGTGCATTTTTTTTTTCATCAACTGATAAAGTTAAATATTACATTTGTACATAACTAAAGGGATTATTGTGATTAACATTTTAGTAAAATCTCTTGATTTCTCTTAGAGAGAGTGGGGTAGAGACAAACGGGTGGATCGAGCAATTGGAGTGTGTAAGAAACTGGTAGGTGCCTTTTCCTATTGGTGGAAAAAGAAGAGAGACCTGCCAGTTGGTCAAAAAGAACACCACCTACCCTAGCACAAGTTGGTGACAGAGTCGCCTACCAGCTGGGGATCACGTCAAAACATGGTGCAAAGAGCACTGGAGCAGGAGAAAGACAATTCACAGGTCTTGTCCAGAGGCAAGAAGACCCGGCACTTAGCTCCCACCTACACAGATATTGATGTTCTTGAGTCCATCAACCAGGCATTGAAACCCCACTCCTAGAATTCACAGATGCTCTGTCTGGTGAGTCTTATGTCAGTGTGTCTTACCTGAAGTCAGTACTACACCTGTTCAATACAGAGGTCATGAAACCTGATGATGGTGAAACAGAGTTCACCCAAACCATCAAAACGGTAGTCATGGACTATCTGAATGAGAAATATGATGACCTAGCCACAGATGACCTCGTGGACATCGCCTCGTTGGTCGACCCTCGGTTTAAAACACATTACATCAAAGAGGAGGATGTGGGCCACATAAGAGCTGTCTCAGAGATGGTCAATGAGGGACAAACCCAGGTCCAGCACAGGGAGACGTCGCTGCTGCTTCACCACAACTACCAGCTACAAAGAGAAAAGTCACTGGGTAGTTTTTTCAAGAAGCCGTGTTCCACCACCACAGGTCTTACTGAAATCCAGCTGGTAGACAAGGAACTCAGCTGCTACCTTCAGTCTCCCGATGCTGACAGTGAAACAAATCCACTGAACAGGTGGAAGATCCACCCCCCAAAAATAATAAAAAATTCCCCAAGTCAGCCACCTGGCAAAGTGCTACCTGTGTATTCCTGCGACCAGCTCCCCCTCAGAGTGTGTTTTTAGCACAGGTGGCAACATAGTGACCTGCCATAGGGCAGCTTTAAAGCCAGAGACCTTAGACAGACTTGTCTTTCTGGCTTGTAAGACAACAACTACCCCAACTGTGACGTGCCATTAGGCTAACAGTTATAATGCATATTATTGACTTGCACTATTATTTCTTGCTCATGATTTGTAAGAGTTTACAGCTTTGGGAAAAAAGTGGAGTTAAAATGTTATTGGTGAGTTCTACTTCTGTGTGTGTGTATATATATATTATATAAATGTATATACATTTACAAGAAAATATATGGGGGATTGGAAATGAAGCAGACGATTACATTGATAGAAGACACAATCTAGAATATTAAAGCTGATCTACCCCCCCCCCCCCCCCCCCACAACATTTAAAAATACAAATTAAACAGCAATCCATGGGCGAGTCAGTGCCACATCAATAAGATATCTTGCATCATCTAACAATAGGATGTCATTATTTCCTGGGCAGCGCTCAGTGACGTAAGGAACGACCTTTTAAAACTGAACTGACAATGGATATTAATTCTAACGTGAAACAAGTGCGGCTACACAGATACAGATTTTAGACGTGATGCCGTAAACGTAACGTAAACGTCATACCTCGAATGCGAATCGTTATTGACCGTCATTAGACCCGTCTTATTAATAAATTAAGTAATTAAAGAAAAGAGATCTAAGGCTAGGTTAGGTTAAACTCTTGAGAACACTTTTTTTTTTTTTTTTTTTAAGTAATTCTTGCTGATGTAAAAGATACGCTGCTTATGTTTGCAGGACAGTACAGCAAGCGTTCGGTGTTAACGTACAGACCGAGCACAGTTGCTCTGAACAAAACTCCCTCCGTAAACAAGATACCGTTTTCCCGAGGGCACCAAGTGTAGGCTAGTTAGCGTCTATGAACGGGCTAAGCCTGGCCCATATATCATTCATTTAAAACGTTTTTAAAAATGCATATACAGGTGGGTATAATTTGTGGAACGTTCCAACAGGAATCTGTAACAAAAACGCATACAAAGTTGTATAGAGGTAGAATAAGATACCGGGTAGGGAGTGGGCTATTTCATTAGTTTTTTTACTCACCAAGTTTATTCTGAAAAATGTCTCTCCTCACTCTGGTAGCCTACGGACAAACATTAAGAATAAACTACGTGGTGAGTTGATGCCTATTCGGCAGCTAGTTAGCTAGGTGAATTGATCATGCTACTTTGTATGCGGCGTTTGTTGGCATCCTTGTACATTACGTTTTTGGAACAGATTCCTGTTGTAACGTTCCACAAATTATACCCACCCTGCATTTACCAATCACAGATTGCTTATTCAACAATTCCTACAGCACTGAACATATTCATGTGTAGAACTACAGTAGAATACCCCTTAAAAAACACATTAGTTAAACAAGTCCAGAGTCTATGCCCCTGTTTTTAAAGATAATACTCACTGGTGTTATTCAGATCTTCAGTCTCCTCATCGTCAGTCTCCTCATCTTCAGCCTCCTCATCTTCAGCCTCCTCCTCTTTCACTCCCAAAACATCTTCCTCTTTTATTGCGATAGCCTCCTCTTCCACTCCAAAAGGTTCTTCCTCCTCTTTCACCAGATCATCCTCCTTTTCTTTCGATGCGATAGCCTCATCTTCCTCCTTTATAATTCTAAACGGTTCTACCTCCCCCTCTTCCACTTTCACTCCAAAAGGTTCTTCCTCTCCATCCACTGGAATATCCTCTTCTTCTTCTTTTACGATAATGTTCAGCCCCAGAGCTTCTTTCTCCGTCCAGCAGACCTCTTCTTTAGCAGGGGATGAGTAGTTTAGTGAGCTCATGGTCGGGGATGTTAGCTAGTTAGCGACTAGAATAGTGATAGACTCAGTATCAATTTAACAAATTAACAAATGTCATATAACAAGCAAATTACGTTTGTTAACTAGTAAATACGTAAACAGAATGTTAAAAATACAGATTAATATAGACAAGATTGGTCTAAATCGCTTCAATGTTTCGGTTTTATGTTTGCTACCGAGGTGGTTGAATCCAATCCTGTTGTCGCATTTGAAGCCTTCCTGTCCGTCCACTAGATTATACGTCACGCAAGAAGCATCACCTGAAAGACTCATATCGCCATCTGCTGACTGGAGTGGGTAACGCTGATTGGAAAAATATGAATTACATTGTTTATTCAAACAGTGTCATAAGAAGTCATTTAAAAACAACCAGATGTTATGTTTTCTCCTCCTTCTTTACAGCCAATACTTTCCTCCAGGGCTGACCTGCCCATTAGGCAGGTGGCCTAGTGGTTAAGAGTGTTGGTGGTTCGAATGCCAGAGCCGACTAGGTGACAAATCTACCGATGTAACCTTGAGCAAGGTACTTAAACCTAATTGCTCCTATGAGTCGCTCTGAATAAGAGCGTCTGCTAATCGACTAATAATACATTGACCAAGACGCACCGGCAACAACACATAATAAAACCTCACATAATTCTGCCTAAAAACAACGAAAACGTATCTCACCCAGTGGCATGTGGGCTACTTAGGTTAGTAGTTTATTGAAAATATTGAAAAAATAAATGTTGAAATGTTTCAGAAACTGCCATGTCAGTGGATTATAAAATGAAGTGTTGACATTCAACATTCGTTAATGTTGTGAACTGTGACGCGGATTGTCAAACGTCACACTGGGGTTTAATTCCTTTTCCACAAAGCTTTGCACATGCGCTGTGGGGTTTATAGCCTAACGCGGCATACTGTTGGAGCATTTGAGATTCAATAGATACTGTTGACAAATGGTTTACAGCTTAGAAGGATGACGTTTTCTAGGAAGGAGACAGGGGTTTTCTATATAATAACAGGGTGAAGCCATGACGACAGGATTAATCATGAAATGTTTAAATATTGTCTGCATTCTGTTGTCCTCTTCTTGATGTCATTCCGCCCTGTTTTCTTCCTTCCTGTTTCCGTTCTGTTTCTCCAACTAAAGTATATGTTTCTTCTTTGAGTATCTTTCCCAGATGTTTTTAGAATATTTTGCACTTGTTTTGATGTTTCTATGACAACCAATTCAAAAGTTACTGCGAACAACAGATTGAAATGCATTTTTATATGATTTGATTATTTCTATCAAATGAACACTTGTTATTTTATGCAAATCAAAGGTTGTAAAAGTAGGACAGATGTTCTTTTTTTTTTTACAATTTGCAAGAGATTTAAATGCAATTGTTTATGAATGTTTATTTCTTTCAAATCAACACTTGACTTTATATGCCCGGTTCCGAACAAAAACATTTGCTCGTGAACGATCCTTCGTAGTAATCAGAGAGGAATGTAAATTGTTGTCAACCTTTAAATAGGCTAATAGCGAATGTCTGTTGAATGTCTGGTTTAAAACCGAGTACCTCATTTATAGGGCAGATGGTTACACTAGCAAGAGCCATCTCATCACGGATCTGGTAGGATAAAAAAGCATGGCCAATTTTATTGTTACCCCCTGGCGTTGTTTGTCAGGTTCAACTGTAGGTGACAGGGCGACATGATTTTATTTTCTAGTCAGTTAAGAACAAATTATTATTTACAATTACGGTTTACCCGGGCCAAACCCTCCCCTAACCCGGACGACGCTGTGCCAATTGTGCGCCGCCCGATGTTGACAGGGCGACTTATTTTGTGGACAAAAACAGCATAAAACCGGGTCTATGACAAAGCATGATCAAATTAATTAGCCAGCTATAGTAATTTTGATAAACATCGAGAAATAGTTTGGTCGATTATTTTTTATCAAATGTTCTACAGCTCCCATGCCAATATCAAGTATTTCTAAACTCATAGCTAACTCGGGAAATATTAACGTTATTTCAGAATGAACATTAGCTGGTTAGCGCATCATGCTTTGTGACATTATGTTAGCTAGCTAGCCCCAGTTAGATGTGTTTTCACTTATTGTTTGTTGCGTTCTGCCTGGTGCACTCGTTCATTCGCGAGCTGGCTGTTCGTTCTAAATAGTAGAATCTATTTTGTTCAGAACAGTGGCCGCATGTGCAGCAGTGGTCATTCGGTTGTTGACATGAACATTGTGAAATGGGTGTATTTATGCTGCTGTTCAAATGCACAGATCACGTTATATATCTTCAAAACTTGACATCATATTTCCTGTCATGTGATTTGTTGACAACTCCAACCATCTCGCCCCCCTCCCCGGTATTCAACCAATCAGCGGCCGCTTCTTTCCCTCCCTCACGTGAAGGGATTCTTTCCAAAACGCTATATAAACATTTTCAGACATTCAACCAATCAGCGACCGCTTCTTTTTGTTGTTTAAAGAAACTTATGAAAGATATGTTGTTTTTTTTACTATCTAATCCTGGCATGGGGTTGTTCAATGACAGACTTGCATTTGTTTAAATATATCACTTGATGGTTTCATTTCAGATGGCTTCATTTTCATGCTTTGTAAACAACAGGTGTAGACTAACAGTGTTTACAAATGCTATATACACTGAACAAAAATAAAAACGCAACACACAACAATCAAGGATTTTACACAGTTCATATAAAGGACATCGGTCAATTGAAATAAATTCCAGAAAACCAGTCAGTATCTGGTGTGACCACCATTTGCTTCATGCAGCGCGACACATCTCCTTCTCATAGAGTTGATCAGGCTGTTGATTGTGGCCTGTGGAATGTTGTCCCACTCCTCTTCAATGGCTGTGCGAAGTTGATGGATGTTGGTGGGAACTGGAACACGCTGTTGTACACGTCATGACATGGGTTTCCATGGCCTAATATCCCCATGTGCAATACCAAGCGTCAGCTGGAGTGGTGTAAAAGCTCGCCGCCAATGGACTCTGGAGCAGTGGTAACGCTTCATCACTGATGAATCTGGCAGTCCAACGGACGAATCTGGGTTTGGCGGATGCCAAGAGAATGTCACCTGCCCGACTGCAGTGGCAACTATAACGTTTGGTGCAGGAGGAATAATGGTCCCTTAGTTCCATTGAAGGGAAATCTTAACGCTTCAACACACGAGACGATTCTGTGCGTCAAACTTTGTGGCAACAGTTTGGGGAAAGTTCTTTCCTGTTTCAGCATGACAAAGCAGGTCAGAAATGGTTTGTCGAGATTTACTCAATACTATTCCTTTACTACATACAGGAAGTCAGGACTGGTGACGGTGACTGATTTCCTCAATACTATTCCTTTACTACATACAGGAAGTCAGGACTGGTGACTGATTTCCTCAATACTATTCCTTTACTACATACAGGAAGTCAGGACTGGTGACGGTGACTGATTTCCTCAATACTATTCCTTTACTACATACAGGAAGTCAGGACTGGTGACGGTGACTGATTTCCTCAATACTATTCCTTTACTACATACAGGAAGTCAGGACTGGTGACTGATTTCCTCAATACTATTCCTTTACTACATACAGGAAGTCAGGACTGGTGACTGATTTCCTCAATACTATTCCTTTACTACATACAGGAAGTCAGGACTGGTGACTGATTTCCTCAATACTATTCCTTTACTACATACAGGAAGTCAGGACTGGTGACGGTGACTGATTTCCTCAATACTATTCCTTTACTACATACAGGAAGTCAGGACTGGTGATGGTGACTGGTTTCCTCAATACTATTCCTTTACTACATACAGGAAGTCAGGACTGGTGACTGATTTCCTCAATACTATTCCTTTACTACATACAGGAAGTCAGGACTGGTGACGGTGACTGATTTCCTCAATACTATTCCTTTACTACATACAGGAAGTCAGGACTGGTGACGGTGACTGATTTCCTCAATACTATTCCTTTACTACATACAGGAAGTCAGGACTGGTGACTGATTTCCTCAATACTATTCCTTTACTACATACAGGAAGTCAGGACTGGTGACGGTGACTGATTTCCTCAATACTATTCCTTTACTACATACAGGAAGTCAGGACTGGTGACGGTGACTGGTTTCCTCAATACTATTCCTTTACTACATACAGGAAGTCAGGACTGGTGACGGTGACTGATTTCCTCAATACTATTCCTTTACTACATACAGGAAGTCAGGACTGGTGATGGTGACTGATTTCCTCAATACTATTCCTTTACTACATACAGGAAGTCAGGACTGGTGACGGTGACTGATTTCCTCAATACTATTCCTTTACTACATACAGGAAGTCAGGACTGGTGATGGTGACTGGTTTCCTCAATACTATTCCTTTACTACATACAGGAAGTCAGGACTGGTGACTGATTTCCTCAATACTATTCCTTTACTACATACAGGAAGTCAGGACTGGTGACTGATTTCCTCAATACTATTCCTTTACTACATACAGGAAGTCAGGACTGGTGACTGATTGCCTCAATACTATTCCTTTGCTACATACAGGAAGTCAGGACTGGTGACGGTGACTGATTTCCTCAATACTATTCCTTTACTACATACAGGAAGTCAGGACTGGTGATGGTGACTGGTTTCCTCAATACTATTCCTTTACTACATACAGGAAGTCAGGACTGGTGACTGATTTCCTCAATACTATTCCTTTACTACATACAGGAAGTCAGGACTGGGGACTGATTTCCTCAATACTATTCCTTTACTACATACAGGAAGTCAGGACTGGTGATGGTGACTGATTTCCTCAATACTATTCCTTTACTACATACAGGAAGTCAGGACTGGTGACGGTGACTGATTTCCTCAATACTATTCCTTTACTACATACAGGAAGTCAGGACTGGTGACTGATTTCCTCAATACTATTCCTTTACTACATACAGGAAGTCAGGACTGGTGACTGATTTCCTCAATACTATTCCTTTACTACATACAGGAAGTCAGGACTGGTGATGGTGACTGATTTCCTCAATACTATTCCTTTACTACATACAGGAAGTCAGGACTGGTGACTGATTTCCTCAATACTATTCCTTTACTACATACAGGAAGTCAGGACTGGTGACGGTGACTGATTTCCTCAATACTATTCCTTTACTACATACAGGAAGTCAGGACTGGTGACGGTGACTGATTTCCTCAATACTATTCCTTTACTACATACAGGAAGTCAGGACTGGTGACGGTGACTGATTTCCTCAATACTATTCCTTTACTACATACAGGAAGTCAGGACTGGTGACTGATTTCCTCAATACTATTCCTTTACTACATACAGGAAGTCAGGACTGGTGACGGTGACTGATTTCCTCAATACTATTCCTTTACTACATACAGGAAGTCAGGACTGGTGACGGTGACTGGTTTCCTCAATACTATTCCTTTACTACATACAGGAAGTCAGGACTGGTGATGGTGACTGGTTTCCTCAATACTATTCCTTTACTACATACAGGAAGTCAGGACTGGTGACGGTGACTGATTTCCTCAATACTATTCCTTTACTACATACAGGAAGTCAGGACTGGTGACTGATTTCCTCAATACTATTCCTTTACTACATACAGGAAGTCAGGACTGGTGACGGTGACTGATTTCCTCAATACTATTCCTTTACTACATACAGGAAGTCAGGACTGGTGACGGTGACTGGTTTCCTCAATACTATTCCTTTACTACATACAGGAAGTCAGGACTGGTGATGGTGACTGGTTTCCTCAATACTATTCCTTTACTACATACAGGAAGTCAGGACTGGTGACGGTGACTGGTTTCCTCAATACTATTCCTTTACTACATACAGGAAGTCAGGACTGGTGACTGATTTCCTCAATACTATTCCTTTACTACATACAGGAAGTCAGGACTGGTGACGGTGACTGATTTCCTCAATACTATTCCTTTACTACATACAAGAAGTCAGGACTGGTGATGGTGACTGGTTTCCTCAATACTATTCCTTTACTACATACAGGAAGTCAGGACTGGTGATGGTGACTGGTTTCCTCAATACTATTCCTTTACTACATACAGGAAGTCAGGACTGGTGATGGTGACTGGTTTCCTCATATGAACTGTAACTCAGTCAAAGTTTTGAAGTTGTTGTGTTTACATTTTTGTTCAGTGTTCATGATAATAATATGAACTTGTCTTTCTATTGTCTTAATATTTCACTAAATGTTAGGTCCCACAGGCTGTCCCAACACATAATGACATGACAGTGAATTCTGACCGTGTAAAAGGTTGTATTCTAGACCCATTTGAAGAGAAACAAGTTATTCATGTGTTTGAGAAGATTAAAGATTCTCTCAGGGGAACCTATTTCAATTTTAAGGGATCCCACATTTGTATTTATTATGGATCCCCATTAGCTGCTGCCAAACCAGCAGCTACTCTTCCTGGGGTTCAGCAAAGTTAAGGCAGTTATAATTTTTTTTTAAATTACAATACATTCATAACAGATTTCACAACATATTAAGTGTGTACCCTCAGGCCTCTACTCTACTACCACATGTCTATAACACTAAATCCATGTGTGTATATAGTGTGTATGTTATTGTGTGTTTGTATGCATGTGTCTAAGTTTGTGTTCCTTCACAGTCCCCGCTGTTCCATAAAGTGTATTTTTATCCGGGTTTTTTTTTTTAATCAAATTTTACTGCCGGCATGAGTTAGTTGATGTGGAATAGAAAGAGGAAGCATTGAATCAAGCAGGGATTTGCCTGAACGAGTCCAATGGCAAAGAGCTTTACACGACTCCAGCCTATGCTTGGCATTACGCAAGATGATCTTAGGCTTGTGTGTGGCTGCTCGGCCGTAGAAATACATTTCATGAAGCTCCCAACAAACAGTTCTTGTGCTGACGTTGATTCCAGGCAGTTTGGAACTCGGTAGTGAGTGTTGCAACCGAGGACAGAGGATTTTGACGTATTACGTGCTTCAGCACTCGGCGGGCGGCCCTGATCTGTGAGCTTGTGTGGCCTACCACTTTGCGGCTGAGCCGCTGTTGCTCCTAGATGTTTCCACTTCACCATAACAGCACTTACAGTTGACCGGGGCAGCTCTAGCAGGGTAGACATTTTGATGAACTGACTTGTTGGAAAAGGTGGCATCCTATGACGGTGCCACGTTGAAAGTCACTGAGCTCTTCAATACGGGCCATTCTACTGCCAATGCTGTCGCGCCTTCTTTGTGACTGTGTGTGGACCATTTTAAGTTCTTAGTGAGTTGGACACTGAGGAATTTTAATTGGATCTAATCAGTTCCCCTGGCAGCTTCTTCCCATGAATCTCAGCGTGTTACCTAGCAACAGTGAGGAACTTGAAGCTCTCGACCTGCTCCACATGCCTTAAAACAAATCAATCCAATTGAAAGCTGAGTGATGACAGACAGACATTCATACACTGGACCAAACATGTATGAAAGCTGAGTGATGACAGACAGACATTCATACACTGGACCAAACATGTATGAAAGCTGAGTGATGACAGACAGACATTCATACACTGGACCAAACATGTATGAAAGCTGAGTGATGACAGACAGACATTCATACACTGGACCAAACATGTATGAAAGCTGAGTGATGACAGACAGACATTCATACACTGGACCAAATATGTATGAAAGCTGAGTGATGACAGACAGACATTCATACACTGGACCAAACATGTATGAAAGCTGAGTGATGACAGACAGGCATTCATACACTGGACCAAACATTTATGAAAGTGTTTGCAACATTCTGTATGTCATAATATTACCTAGGTATACCTTTTATAAATAAATAAATAAATAATTAAAGATGCACTCCAGCTATATTTGAACACTTCAGGGGTAAACATTTTTTTTTTTAAGGTTTTGATCAAAACAGTGTTTTTTAGACACAAACTGCAAACTTCAAGGAGTTGGTGTGATGGTGCCCTCTGATGTCATTGGCCTAGAGAACAAAATATACCCCCTCCCCGACATACTCTATATTCAAACAGACTCACTCACTCCATGTTCAATTCATGTTTTTAAAATAAAATAACAATTTTGTATGAGTACAGTCCAGGCTTCTATTTGCTTAAATCACTGAACACAACAGGCTCCTATTTGAGCCAGGTGTCCATTTCCTTTATGTATGTATGTATGTATGTATGTATGTATGTATGTATGTATGTATGTATGTATGTATGTACAGTGGGGCAAAAAAGTATTTAGTCAGCCACCAATTGTGTAAGTTCTCCCACTTAAAAAGATGAGAGAGGCCTGTAATTTTCATCATAGGTACACTTCAACTATGACAGACAAAATGAGAAAAAAAATCCAGAAAATCACATTGTAGGATTTTTAATGAATTTATTTGCAAATTATGGTGGAAAATAAGTATTTGGTCAATAACAAAAGTTTATCTCAATACTTTGTTATATACCCTTTGTTGGCAATGACAGAGGTCAAACGTTTTCTGTAAGTCTTCACAAGGTTTTCACACACTGTTGCTGGTATTTTGGCCCATTCCTCCATGCAGATCTCCTCTAGAGCAGTGATGTTTTGGGGCTGTTCCTGGGCAACACGGACTTTCAACTCCCTCCAAAGATTTTCTATGGGGTTGAGATCTGGAGACTGGCTAGGCCACTCCAGGACCTTGAAATGCTTCTTACGAAGCCACTCCTTCGTTGCCCGGGCGGTGTGTTTGGGATCATTGTCATGCTGAAAGACCCAGCCACGTTTCATCTTCAATGCCCTTGCTGATGGAAGGAGGGTTTCACTCAAAATCTCACGATACATGGCCCCATTCATTCTTTCCTTTACACGGATCAGTCGTCCTGGTCCCTTTGCAGAAAAACAGCCCCAAAGCATGATGTTTCCACCCCCATGCTTCACAGTAGGTATGGTGTTCTTTGGATGCAACTCAGCATTCTTTGTCCTCCAAAGACAACGAGTTGAGTTTTCACCAAAAAGTTCTATTTTGGTTTCATCTGACCATATGACATTCTCCTAATCTTCTTCTGGATCATCCAAATGCTCTCTAGCAAACTTCAGACGGGCCTGGACATGTACTGGCTTAAGCAGGGGGACACGTCTGGCACTGCAGGATTTGAGTCCCTGGCGGCGTAGTGTGTTACTGATGGTAGGCTTTGTTACTTTGGTCCCAGCTCTCTGCAGGTCATTCACTAGGTCCCCCCGTGTGGTTCTGGGATTTTTGCTCACCGTTCTTGTGATCATTTTGACCCCACGGGGTGAGATCTTGCGTGGAGCCCCAGATAGAGGGAGATTATCAGTGGTCTTGTATGTCTTCCATTTCCTAATAATTGCTCCCACAGTTGATTTCTTCAAACCAAGCTGCTTACCTATTGCAGATTCAGTCTTCCCAGCCTGATGCAGGTCTACAATTTTGTTTCTGGTGTCCTTTGACAGCTCTTTGGTCTTGGCCATAGTGGAGTTTGGAGTGTGACTGTTTGAGGTTGTGGACAGGTGTCTTATACTGATAACAAGTTCAAACAGGTGCCATTAATACAGGTAACGAGTGGAGGACAGAGGAGCCTCTTAAAGAAGAAGTTACAGGTCTGTGAGAGCCAGACATCTTGCTTGTTTGTAGGTGACCAAATACCTATTTTCCACCATAATTTGCAAATAAAGTCATTAAAAATCCTACAATGTGATTTTCTGGATTTTTATTCTTCTCATTTTGTCTGTCATAGTTGAAGTGTACCTATGATTAAAATTACAGGCCTATCTCATCTTTTTAAGTGGGAGAACTTGCACAATTGGTGGCTGACTAAATACACTGCTCAAAAAAATAAAGGGAACACTTAAACAACACAATGTAACTCCAAGTCAATCACACTTCTGTGAAATCAAACTGTCCACTTAGGAAGCAACACTGATTGACAATAAATGTCACATGCTGTTGTGCAAATGGAATAGACAAAAGGTGGAAATTATAGGCAATTAGCAAGACACCCCCAATAAAGGAGTGGTTCTGCAGGTGGTGACCACAGACCACTTCTCGGTTTCCTATGCTTCCTGGCTGATGTTTTGGTCACTTTTGAATGCTGGCGGTGCTTTCACTCTAGTGGTAGCATGAGACGGAGTCTACAACCCACACAAGTGGCTCAGGTAGTGCAGCTCATCCAGGATGGCACATCAATGCGAGCTGTGGCAAGAAGGTTTGTTGTGTCTGTCAGCGTAGTGTCCAGAGCATGGAGGCGCTACCAGGAGACAGGCCAGTACATCAGGAGACGTGGAGGAGGCCGTAGGAGGGCAACAACCCAGCAGCAGGACCGCTACCTCCGCCTTTGTGCAAGGAGGAGCAGGCAGAGCACTGCCAGAGCCCTGCAAAATGACCTCCAGCAGGCCACAAATGTGCATGTGTCTGCTCAAACGGTCAGAAACAGACTCCATGAGGGTGGTATGAGGGCCCGACGTCCACAGGTGGGGGTTGTGCTTACCGCCCAACACCGTGCAGGACGTTTGGCATTTGCCAGAGAACACCAAGATTGGCAAATTCGCCACTGGCGCCCTGTGCTATTCACAGATGAAAGCAGGTTCACACTGAGCATGTGACAGACGTGACAGAGTCTGGAGACGCCGTGGAGAACGTTCTGCTGCCTGCAACATCCTCCAGCATGACCGGTTTGGCGGTGGGTCAGTCATGGTGTGGGGTGGCACTTCTTTGGGGGGCTGCACAGCCCTCCATGTGCTCGCCAGAGGTAGCCTGACTGCCATTAGGTACCGAGATGAGATCCTCAGACCGCTTGTGAGACCATATGCTGGTGCGGTTGGCCCTGGGTTCCTCCTAATGCAAGACAATGCTAGACCTCATGTGGCTGGAGTGTGTCAGCAGTTCCTGCAAGAGGAAGGCATTGATGCTATGGACTGGCCCGCCCGTTCCCCAGACCTGAATCCAATTGAGCCCATCTGGGACATCATGTCTCGCTCCATCCACCAACGCCACGTTGCACCACAGACTGTCCAGGAGTTGGCGGATGCTTTAGTCCAGGTCTGGGAGGAGATCCCTCAGGAGACCATCTGCCACCTCATCAGGAGCATGCCCAGGCGTTGTAGGGATGTCATACAGGCACGTGGAGGCCACACACACTACTGAGCCTCATTTTGACTTGTTTTAAGGACATTACATCAAAGTTGGATCAGCCTGTAGTTTGGTTTTCCACTTTAATTTTGAGTGTGACTCCAAATCCAGACCTCCATGGGTTGATAAATTTGATTTCCATTGATAATTTTTGTGTGATTTTGTTGTCAGCACATTCAACTATGTAAAGAAAAAAGTATTTAATAAGAATATTTCATTCATTCAGATCTAGGATGTGTTATTTTAGTGTTCCCTTAATTTTTTTGAGCAGTGTACTTTTTTGCCCCACTGTATGTATGTATGTATGTATATACAGTTGAACTGTTTGACCCAAGTTAAACAATTTAACAGCAATGCTACCAAATACTAATTGAGTGTATGTAAACTTCTGACCCATTGGGAATGTGATGAAAGAAATAAAAGCTGAAATAAAATCACTCTACTATTATTCTGACATTTCACATTCTTAAAATAAAGTGGTGATCCTAACTGACCTAAGACAGGAATTTTTCGCTAGGATTAAATGTCAGGAAATGTGTGAAACTGAGTTTAAATGTATTTGGCTGAGGTGTATGTAAACTTCCAACTTCAACTGTGTGTGTGTTAATGTTCTAAACGTTGGGTAATGTTCTAAACGCTGGGTAATGTTCTAAACGTTGGTTAAGTTCTAAACGCTGGGTAATGTTCTAAACGTGTTCTAAACGTTGGTTAATGTTCTAAATGCTGGGTAATGTTCTAAACGCTGGGTAATGTTCTAAACGCTGGGTAATGTTCTAAACGCTGGGTAATGTTCTAAACGTGTTCTAAACGTTGGTTAATGTTCTAAACGTTGGTTAATGTTCTAAACGCTGGGTAATGTTTCTAAACGCTGGGTAATGTTCTAAACGCTGGGTAATGTTCTAAACGTTGGGTAATGTTCTAAACGCTGGGTAATGTTCTAAACGCTGGGTAATGTTCTAAACGTTGGGTAATGTTCTAAACGCTGGGTAATGTTCTAAACGTTGGGTAATGTTCTAAACGTTGGTTAATGTTCTAAACGCTGGGTAATGTTCTAAACGCTGGGTAATGTTCTAAACGTGTTCTAAACGTTGGTTAATGTTCTAAACGCTGGGTAATGTTCTAAACGCTGGGTAATGTTCTAAACGTTGGGTAATGTTCTAAACGCTGGGTAATGTTCTAAACGCTGGGTAATGTTCTAAACGTTGGTTAATGTTCTAAACGTTGGGTAATGTTCTAAATGTTGGGTAATGTTCTAAACGTGTTCTAAATGTTGGGTAATGTTCTAAACGTTGGGTAATGTTCTAAACGTGTTCTAAACGTTGGGTAATGTTCTAAACGTTGGTTAATGTTCTAAACGTGTTCTAAACGTTGGGTAATGTTCTAAACGTTGGTTAATGTTCTAAACGTTGGGTAATGTTCTAAACGTTGGGTAATGTTCTAAACGCTGGGTAATGTTCTAAACGCTGGGTAATGTTCTAAACGTGTTCTAAATGCTGGGTAATGTTCTAAACGCTGGGTAATGTTCTAAACGCTGGGTAATGTTCTAAACGCTGGGTAATGTTCTAAACGCTGGGTAATGTTCTAAACGTGTTCTAAACGCTGGGTAATGTTCTAAACGTTGGTTAATGTTCTAAACGTTGGGTAATGTTCTAAATGTTGGGTAATGTTCTAAACGTGTTCTAAATGTTGGGTAATGTTCTAAACGCTGGGTAATGTTCTAAACGTGTTCTAAACGTTGGTTAATGTTCTAAACGCTGGGTCATGTTCTAAACGCTGGGTAATGTTCTAAACGCTGGGTAATGTTCTAAACGCTGGGTAATGTTCTAAACGTGTTCTCAACGTTGGTTAATGTTCTAAACGTTGGTTAATGTTCTAAACGCTGGGTAATGTTTCTAAACGCTGGGTAATGTTCTAAACGCTGGGTAATGTTCTAAACGCTGGGTAATGTTCTAAACGCTGGGTAATGTTCTAAACGCTGGGTAATGTTCTAAACGCTGGTTAATGTTCTAAACGTGTTCTAAACGTTGGTTAATGTTCTAAACGCTGGGTAATGTTCTAAACGCTGGGTAATGTTCTAAACGCTGGGTAATGTTCTAAACGTGTTCTAAACGTTGGTTAATGTTCTAAACGTTGGTTAATGTTCTAAACGCTGGGTAATGTTTCTAAACGCTGGGTAATGTTCTAAACGCTGGGTAATGTTCTAAACGATGGGTAATGTTCTAAACGTTGGGTAATGTTCTAAACGCTGGGTAATGTTCTAAACGCTGGGTAATGTTCTAAACGTTGGGTAATGTTCTAAACGCTGGGTAATGTTCTAAACGTTGGGTAATGTTCTAAACGCTGGGTAATGTTCTAAACGCTGGGTAATGTTCTAAACGTGTTCTAAACGTTGGTTAATGTTCTAAACGCTGGGTAATGTTCTAAACGCTGGGTAATGTTCTAAACGTTGGGTAATGTTCTAAACGCTGGGTAATGTTCTAAACGTGTTCTAAACGCTGGGTAATGTTCTAAACGTTGGTTAATGTTCTAAACGTTGGGTAATGTTCTAAATGTTGGGTAATGTTCTAAACGTGTTCTAAATGTTGGGTAATGTTCTAAACGTTGGGTAATGTTCTAAACGTGTTCTAAACGTTGGGTAATGTTCTAAACGTTGGTTAATGTTCTAAACGTGTTCTAAACGTTGGGTAATGTTCTAAACGTTGGTTAATGTTCTAAACGTTGGGTAATGTTCTAAACGTTGGTTAATGTTCTAAACGTTGGGTAATGTTCTAAACGCTGGGTAATGTTCTAAACGCGGGGTAATGTTCTAAACGTGTTCTAAACGCTGGGTAATGTTCTAAACGCTGGGTAATGTTCTAAACGTTGGGTAATGTTCTAAACGCTGGGTAATGTTCTAAACGTGTTCTAAACGCTGGGTAATGTTCTAAACGTTGGTTAATGTTCTAAACGTTGGGTAATGTTCTAAATGTTGGGTAATGTTCTAAACGTGTTCTAAATGTTGGGTAATGTTCTAAACGTTGGGCAATGTTCTAAACGTGTTCTAAACGTTGGGTAATGTTCTAAACGTTGGTTAATGTTCTAAACGTGTTCTAAACGTTGGGTAATGTTCTAAACGTTGGTTAATGTTCTAAACGTTGGGTAATGTTCTAAACGTTGGTTAATGTTCTAAACGTGTTCTAAACGTTGGGTAATGTTCGAAACGTTGGTTAATGTTCTAAACGTGTTCTAAACGTTGGGTAATGTTCTAAACGTTGGTTAATGTTCTAAACGCTGGGTAATGTTCTAAACGTGTTCTAAACGTTGGTTAATGTTCTAAACGCTGGGTAATGTTCTAAATGCTAGGTAATGTTCTAAACGCTGGGTAATGTTCTAAACGCTGGGTAATGTTCTAAACGTGTTCTAAACGTTGGTTAATGTTCTAAACGTTGGTTAATGTTCTAAACGCTGGGTAATGTTTCTAAACGCTGGGTAATGTTCTAAACGTTGGGTAATGTTCTAAACGCTGGGTAATGTTCTAAACGCTGGGTAATGTTCTAAACGCTGGGTAATGTTCTAAACGTTGGGTAATGTTCTAAACGTTGGGTAATGTTCTAAACGTTGGGTAATGTTCTAAACGCTGGGTAATGTTCTAAACGCTGGGTAATGTTCTAAACGTGTTCTAAACGCTGGGTAATGTTCTAAACGCTGGGTAATGTTCTAAACGCTGGGTAATGTTCTAAACGTTGGGTAATGTTCTAAACGCTGGGTAATGTTCTAAACGTGTTCTAAACGCTGGGTAATGTTCTAAACGTTGGTTAATGTTCTAAACGTTGGGTAATGTTCTAAACGTTGGGTAATGTTCTAAACGTGTTCTAAATGTTGGGTAATGTTCTAAACGTTGGTTAATGTTCTAAACGTGTTCTAAACGTTGGGTAATGTTCTAAACGTTGGTTAATGTTCTAAACGTTGGGTAATGTTCTAAACGTGTTCTAAACGTTGGGTAATGTTCTAAACGTTGGTTAATGTTCTAAACGTGTTCTAAACGTTGGGTAATGTTCTAAACGTTGGTTAATGTTCTAAACGTTGGGTAATGTTCTAAACGCTGGGTAATGTTCTAAACGCTGGGTAATGTTCTAAACGTGTTCTAAACGTTGGTTAATGTTCTAAACGCTGGGTAATGTTCTAAACGCTGGGTAATGTTCTAAACGCTGGGTAATGTTCTAAACGTGTTCTAAACGCGGGGTAATGTTCTAAACGTGTTCTAAACGCTGGGTAATGTTCTAAACGCTGGGTAATGTTCTAAACGTTGGGTAATGTTCTAAACGCTGGGTAATGTTCTAAACGTGTTCTAAATGTTGGGTAATGTTCTAAACGTTGGGCAATGTTCTAAACGTGTTCTAAACGTTGGGTAATGTTCTAAACGTTGGTTAATGTTCTAAACGTGTTCTAAACGTTGGGTAATGTTCTAAACGTTGGTTAATGTTCTAAACGTTGGGTAATGTTCTAAACGTTGGTTAATGTTCTAAACGTGTTCTAAACGTTGGGTAATGTTCGAAACGTTGGTTAATGTTCTAAACGTGTTCTAAACGTTGGGTAATGTTCTAAACGTTGGTTAATGTTCTAAACGCTGGGTAATGTTCTAAACGTGTTCTAAACGTTGGTTAATGTTCTAAACGCTGGGTAATGTTCTAAATGCTGGGTAATGTTCTAAACGCTGGGTAATGTTCTAAACGCTGGGTAATGTTCTAAACGTGTTCTAAACGTTGGTTCATGTTCTAAACGTTGGTTAATGTTCTAAACGCTGGGTAATGTTTCTAAACGCTGGGTAATGTTCTAAACGTTGGGTAATGTTCTAAACGCTGGGTAATGTTCTAAACGCTGGGTAATGTTCTAAACGCTGGGTAATGTTCTAAACGTTGGGTAATGTTCTAAACGTTGGGTAATGTTCTAAACGTTGGGTAATGTTCTAAACGCTGGGTAATGTTCTAAACGCTGGGTAATGTTCTAAACGTGTTCTAAACGCTGGGTAATGTTCTAAACGCTGGGTAATGTTCTAAACGCTGGGTAATGTTCTAAACGTTGGGTAATGTTCTAAACGCTGGGTAATGTTCTAAACGTGTTCTAAACGCTGGGTAATGTTCTAAACGTTGGTTAATGTTCTAAACGTTGGGTAATGTTCTAAACGTTGGGTAATGTTCTAAACGTGTTCTAAATGTTGGGTAATGTTCTAAACGTTGGGTAATGTTCTAAACGTGTTCTAAACGTTGGGTAATGTTCTAAACGTTGGTTAATGTTCTAAACGTGTTCTAAACGTTGGGTAATGTTCTAAACGTTGGTTAATGTTCTAAACGTTGGGTAATGTTCTAAACGTGTTCTAAACGTTGGGTAATGTTCTAAACGTTGGTTAATGTTCTAAACGTGTTCTAAACGTTGGGTAATGTTCTAAACGTTGGTTAATGTTCTAAACGTTGGGTAATGTTCTAAACGCTGGGTAATGTTCTAAACGCTGGGTAATGTTCTAAACGTGTTCTAAACGTTGGTTAATGTTCTAAACGCTGGGTAATGTTCTAAACACTGGGTAATGTTCTAAACGCTGGGTAATGTTCTAAACGTGTTCTAAACGCTGGGTAATGTTCTAAATGTTGGGTAATGTTCTAAACGTGTTCTAAATGTTGGGTAATGTTCTAAACGTTGGGTAATGTTCTAAACGTGTTCTAAACGTTGGGTAATGTTCTAAACGTTGGTTAATGTTCTAAACGTGTTCTAAACGTTGGGTAATGTTCTAAACGTTGGTTAATGTTCTAAATGTTGGGTAATGTTCTAAACGTTGGGTAATGTTCTAAACGTTGTATACACATACAGAAACCATCTTATTCTGATGAAGGAAAACATGTTTTTTTCCTCAAAATAAAGGCATTTGCCTTTATATATATATGCCTTTATTTTGGGGGAAAAAAACAAATTTTCCTTTAGCAGAATAATTATTCTCCTCTTTGACTGTGCATTTTTGGCAGTTCTTACTTTCGACACCAGATGGCAATCAACCAACTTCTAGGGGTCTGTACTCCCGATGTTCTTGACTGTTTTTGTGCTTGCCAGTAAGCAAGCAGTTCTCAGCTGTTAGCAGCTAATGGCTAGCAGTTTCTTACTGGTGATTAAAAACAAATGATTGCCATCCTTTTTTATCTGATGTAACAAATCAAACATTAAAACCTAGTAAACAATTAATGGTAATTCATGGTAACCTCAATAACAATTCCTTTAGACCCAGCGTTTATTTGAAACAAGTGTTTATTTGCTGAAACGTGTGCCGTTGCCCGGCTATTAAAAGGGACAGACAGCTACTTGAGACTCTGCATTTACATGTTGATTGTATATCTCTTTTCACATTAGGATTCTTTCATGATTTTTCAGTTGCTGAAACCAAGGACATTTTTCTCCCCAGAGGGAGCAGTGGAAGGGCCCAAAGAGCATGTGTGTCTTTGCTCATGCACTTTCAGGTTCCTTAAATTCTTAAAACTCTTTTCACAATGCGAACAGTGGAAAGGCTTCTCTACAGAGTGTGTTAGCTCATGTTTTTTCAGGTATGTTGACATGGTAAAACTCTTTACACACTGGGAGCAATGATAAGATTTTTCTTCTGCGTGTGTCCTCTTATGATGTTTCAGGTGCCACGATTGGGTAAAACTTTTTTTACACTGATTACAGTGGTAGGGTTTCACTCCTGAGTGTATTATTTTATGTTTTTTCAGGAAATTCGATGAAGTAAAACTCTTTCCACACTTCGAGCAATGATAGGGTTTCTCCACTGAGTGTGTTCTCTCATGTTGTTTCAGGGGCCCTAATGAGAAAAATGTCTTTGCACACTGTGAGCAGTGGAAAGGCTTCTCTACAGAGTGCGTTAGCTCATGTTTTGTCAGGGAATCTGATGAGAAAAATGTTTTTCCACACTGGGAGCAGAGGTAAGGCTTATATAGAGAGTGTATTAGCTCATGATTTTTCAGGTTTCTCAGCAGGGTAAATCTCTTCCCACACTGGGAGCAGAGGTAAGGCGTCTCTGCAGTGTGTGTTCTCTTATGTTTTTTCAGTTGCTCCAACTGGGAAAATCTCTTTCCACACTGAGAGCAGTGGTAAGGCTTCTCCCCGGTGTGCGTTTTCTCGTGTACTTTCAGGCTCCCTAACCAGCTAAAACTCTTTCCACACTGGGCGCAGTGGTAAGGCTTCTCTGTGTGTGCCCTCTCGTGCACTGTCAGGTTCCATAGCTGGGTAAAACTATTTCCACACTGGGAGCATTGGTGAGGCTTCGCTCCTGTGTGTATTATTTCATGTCGTTTCAGCATATTTAACTGGGTAAAACTCTTTTCACACTGGGAACAGTGGTAAGGCTTTTCTCCTGTATGTATTCTCTCATGCTCTTTCAGATGCGATAACTGGATAAATTTCTTTCCACACTGGGAGCAGTGGTGTCGTCTCGCTGGTTTGGGCGTCTCTGGATCTGGTTCCCCTGAAGGATTCTTCCCGCTGTCAGAGTGACAGTCTGATCTTTCTCCTGCCAAAGACAGACCAACTATTTGATTAAACAGAGACCTGAAAGAAACCGGCAAAGGATAAAAAGGATGTTCTATGACTAGATCCCTCAATCTCAACCCAGCGATGCTTGGAGGGGCGTGAAAACAGCCTTTACAACTGTCCCCTGCTCCAAAGCTAAAGACTATTGACAGAGAATCTAAACCGTTTGTATTGTATGACTTTGCAATTGAAAAGGGAGGAGCTGTGATCTCTGACATATCTAATATGTAGGGCCCTGAATCACCTAATCCAGACATTAAAACAGAATTCAACAATATTCAGAATCAACTGAACGTATTGAAGTTAGCAGAACATGAATGAATTTGCCCAAGTTAATCAACTGAACGTATTGAAGTTAGCAGAACCTGAATGAATTGGCCCAAGTTAATCAACTGAACGTATTGAAGTTAGCAGAACATGAATGAATTTGCCCAAGTTAATCAACTGAACGTATTGAAGTTAGTAGAACCTGAATGAATTGGCCCAAGTTAATCAACTGAACGTATTGAAGTTAGTAGAACCTGAATGAATTGGCCCAAGTTAATCAACTGAACGTATTGAAGTTAGTAGAACCTGAATGAATTGGCCCAAGTTAATCAACTGAACGTATTGACGTTAGCAGAACATGAATGAATTGGCCCAAGTTAATCAACTGAACGTATTGAAGTTAGTAGAACCTGAATGAATTGGCCCAAGTTAATCAACTGAACGTATTGAAGTTAGTAGAACCTGAATGAATTGGCCCAAGTTAATTAACTGAATGTATTGAAGTTAGTAGAACATGAATGAATTGGCCCAAGATAATTAACTGAATGTATTGAAGTTAGGAGTTAATCATAAGACAGGAACAAAATGCATCAGTGAATAGACCGTCTGAACAAGGCAGTTAATCCACGGTTCCTCTGTAGGTCGTCATCGTAAATAAGAATTTGTTCTTAACTGACTTGCCTAGTTAAATAAAAGGTTAAGTACAAAAAATAGAACGGACCTGCCACTTTCTGAACCGACATTGGAATGCCTCTGTCTCTGTGTGTAGCCGTCAGCGATGATGTTAATATAACCTAAGATAACCTTCTGCTAGAGATGGGAAGGCTTTCCCAAAAAACATTCTCAATTAAAAAGTTGACTACAAAGTAGCCTACGCCTACCTGGCAGAATGATATGGTGATTATGTGCATCAATCCAGTGGCCATTTTGTTTAGCAAATTCTGCAATCACATGATCGCTACAGACACGTCGCTAGTCAAACAACAACAGGGCGGGAAACGCTAAACTAAAAACGCCACCGACCCATCACCCATCACAGGCCTGTTGCTGATATCGTTCATTACCATAAGTAGCCTACACTACGAGAAATGTGAAACGCTAAACTAAAAACGCCACCGACCCATCACTCATCACAGGCCTGTTGCTGATATCGTTCATTACCATAAGTAGCCTACACTACGAGAAATGTGAAACGCTAAACTAAAAACGCCACCGACCCATCACTCATCACAGGCCTGTTGCTGATATCGTTCATTACCATAAGTAGCCTACACTAGGAGAAATGTGAAGTTTGGAAACTAAATAAGTGAGGGTGATTTGTTAATGGGATAATAGATGGTTACAACCATCAAACTAGTAGTAGTAGTGTAAAGGATAATAAACCACATTGGTTCGTGTTCTAAACGTGTTCTAAACATTGGGTCATGTTCTAAACGTGTTCTAAACGTGTTCTAAACGTGTTCTAAACGTTGGTTCGTGTTCTAAACGTGTTCTAAACGTTGGTTCGTGTTCTAAACGTGTTCTAAACGTTGGTTCATGTTCTAAACGTTGGTTCATGTTCTAAACGTTGGTTCATGTTCTAAACATTGGTTCATGTTCTAAACATTGGTTCATGTTCTAAACGTGTTCTAAACGTTGGTTCATGTTCTAAACGTGTTCTAAACGTTGGTTCATGTTCTAAACGTGTTCTAAACGTTGGGTAATGTTCTAAACGTTGGTTCATGTTCTAAACATTGGTTCATGTTCTAAACATTGGTTCATGTTCTAAACGTGTTCTAAACGTTGGTTCATGTTCTAAACGTGTTCTAAACATTGGTTCATGTTCTAAACGTGTTCTAAACGTTGGTTCATGTTCTAAACGTGTTCTAAACGTGTTCTAAACATTGGTTCATGTTCTAAACGTTGGTTCATGTTCTAAATGTGTTCTAAACGTGTTCTAAACGTTGGTTCATGTTCTAAACGTTGGTTCATGTTCTAAACGTGTTCTAAACGTTGGTTCATGTTCTAAACGTGTTCTAAACGTTGGTTCATGTTCTAAACGTTGGTTCATGTTCTAAACATGTTCTAAACGTGTTCTAAACATTGGTTCATGTTCTAAACGTGTTCTAAACGTTGGTTCATGTTCTAAACGTTGGTTCATGTTCTAAATGTGTTCTAAACGTGTTCTAAACGTTGGTTCATGTTCTAAACGTTGGTTCATGTTCTAAACGTGTTCTAACCATTGGTTCATGTTCTAAACGTGTTCTAAACGTTGGTTCATGTTCTAAACATTGGTTCATGTTCTAAACATTGGTTCATGTTCTACACGTTGGTTCATGTTCTAAACATTGGTTCATGTTCTAAACGTGTTCTAAACGTTGGTTCATGTTCTAAACGTGTTCTAAACGTTGGTTCATGTTCTAAACGTTGGTTCATGTTCTAAACGTTGGTTCATGTTCTAAACGTGTTCTAAACGTTGGTTCATGTTCTAAACGTGTTCTAAACGTTGGTTCATGTTCTAAACGTTGGTTCATGTTCTAAATGTGTTCTAAACGTGTTCTAAACGTTGGTTCATGTTCTAAACGTTGGTTCATGTTCTAAACGTGTTCTAACCATTGGTTCATGTTCTAAACGTGTTCTAAACGTTGGTTCATGTTCTAAACGTGTTCTAAACGTTGGTTCATGTTCTAAACGTTGGTTCATGTTCTAAACATTGGTTCACGTTCTAAACGTTGGTTCATGTTCTAAACATTGGTTCATGTTCTAAACGTGTTCTAAACGTTGGTTCATGTTCTAAACGTGTTCTAAACGTTGGTTCATGTTCTAAACGTTGTTTCATGTTCTAAACGTTGGTTCATGTTCTAAACGTTGGTTCATGTTCTAAAGGTGTTCTGAACGTTGGTTCATGTTCTAAACGTTGTTTCATGTTCTAAACGTTGGTTCATGTTCTAAACGTTGGTTCATGTTCTAAAGGTGTTCTGAACGTTGGTTCATGTTCTAAACGTTGTTTCATGTTCTAAACGTTGGTTCATGTTCTAAACGTTGGTTCATGTTCTAAAGGTGTTCTGAACGTTGGTTCATGTTCTAAACGTGTTCTGAACGTTGGTTCATGTTCTAAACGTGTTCTAAATGTTGGTTCATGTTCTAAACGTGTTCTAAACGTTGGTTCATGTTCTAAACGTGTTCTAAACATTGGTTCATGTTCTAAACGTTGGTTCATGTTCTAAACGTGTTCTAACCATTGGTTCATGTTCTAAACGTGTTCTAAACGTTGGTTCATGTTCTAAACATTGGTTCATGTTCTAAACATTGGTTCATGTTCTAAACGTTGGTTCATGTTCTAAATGTTGGTTCATGTTCTAAACATTGGTTCATGTTCTAAACGTGTTCTAAACGTTGGTTCATGTTCTAAACGTGTTCTAAACGTTGGTTCATGTTCTAAACGTTGGTTCATGTTCTAAACGTTGGTTCATGTTCTAAACGTTGGTTCATGTTCTAAACGTGTTCTAAACGTTGGTTCATGTTCTAAACGTGTTCTAAACGTTGGTTCATGTTCTAAACGTGTTCTAAACGTTGGTTCATGTTCTAAACGTTGGTTCATGTTCTAAATGTGTTCTAAACGTGTTCTAAACGTTGGTTCATGTTCTAAACGTTGGTTCATGTTCTAAACGTGTTCTAACCATTGGTTCATGTTCTAAACGTGTTCTAAACGTTGGTTCATGTTCTAAACGGGTTCTAAACGTTGGTTCATGTTCTAAACGTTGGTTCGTGTTCTAAACATTGGTTCACGTTCTAAACGTTGGTTCATGTTCTAAACATTGGTTCATGTTCTAAACGTGTTCTAAACGTTGGTTCATGTTCTAAACGTGTTCTAAACGTTGGTTCATGTTCTAAACGTTGGTTCATGTTCTAAACGTGTTCTAAACGTTGGTTCATGTTCTAAACGTTGGTTCATGTTCTAAAGGTGTTCTGAACGTTGGTTCATGTTCTAAAGGTGTTCTGAACGTTGGTTCATGTTCTAAACGTGTTCTAAATGTTGGTTCATGTTCTAAACGTGTTCTAAACGTTGGTTCATGTTCTAAACGTTGGTTCATGTTCTAAACATATCCTTCTATCAGTTCATTACGGCATCAGTTCAGGTCCTTTATGGTGATATGGATGTTTGTCCTCATCACCCAGGTCTCTTCCTGGTGGGCACTTGCATTTAAAGGGTAACTACACCCAAATATCTACATTTCTTACATATTCCCAGACCTCAAAAGTGGTCTCCTGATGCAGTTTAAGCATTGTTGTGGACTTAGAACATCCGATGTTGTTGGTTATCTTTATAAACGTTTGGTCCAGTATATCTATAACATACTGTATGTAATATAATATTACCTTTATAAACGTTTGGTCCAGTATATCTATAACATACTGTATGTAATATAATATTACCTTTATAAACGTTTGGTCCAGTATATCTATAACATACTGTATGTAATATAATATTACCTTTATAAACGTTTGGTCCAGTGTATCTATAACATACTGTATGTAATATAATATTACCTTTATAAACGTTTGGTCCAGTATATCTATAACATACTGTATGTAATATAATATTACCTTTATAAACGTTTGGTCCAGTATATCTATAACATACTGTATGTAATATAATATTACCTTTATAAACGTTTGGTCCAGTGTATCTATAACATACTGTATGTAATATAATATTACCTTTATAAACGTTTGGTCCAGTATATCTATAACATACTGTATGTAATATAATATTACCTTTATAAACGTTTGGTCCAGTATATCTATAACATACTGTATGTAATATAATATTACCTTTATAAACGTTTGGTCCAGTGTATCTATAACATACTGTATGTAATATAATATTACCTTTATAAACGTTTGGTCCAGTGTATCTATAACATACTGTATGTAATATAATATTACCTTTATAAACGTTTGGTCCAGTATATCTATAACATACTGTATGTAATATAATATTACCTTTATAAACGTTTGGTCCAGTATATCTATAACATACTGTATGTAATATAATATTACCTTTATAAACGTTTGGTCCAGTATATCTATAACATACTGTATGTAATATAATATTACCTTTATAAACGTTTGGTCCAGTATATCTATAACATACTGTATGTAATATAATATTACCTTTATAAACGTTTGGTCCAGTGTATCTATAACATACTGTATGTAATATAATATTACCTTTATAAACGTTTGGTCCAGTGTATCTATAACATACTGTATGTAATATAATATTACCTTTATAAACGTTTGGTCCAGTGTATCTATAACATACTGTATGTAATATAATATTACCTTTATAAACGTTTGGTCCAGTATATCTATAACATACTGTATGTAATATAATATTACCTTTATAAACGTTTGGTCCAGTATATCTATAACATACTGTATGTAATATAATATTACCTTTATAAACGTTTGGTCCAGTGTATCTATAACATACTGTATGTAATATAATATTACCTTTATAAACGTTTGGTCCAGTATATCTATAACATACTGTATGTAATATAATATTACCTTTATAAACGTTTGGTCCAGTATATCTATAACATACTGTATGTAATATAATATTACCTTTATAAACGTTTGGTCCAGTATATCTATAACATACTGTATGTAATATAATATTACCTTTATAAACGTTTGGTCCAGTATATCTATAACATACTGTATGTAATATAATATTACCTTTATAAACGTTTGGTCCAGTATATCTATAACATACTGTATGTAATATAATATTACCTTTATAAACGTTTGGTCCAGTATATCTATAACATACTGTATGTAATATAATATTACCTTTATAAACGTTTGGTCCAGTATATCTATAACATACTGTATGTAATATAATATTACCTTTATAAACGTTTGGTCCAGTATATCTATAACATACTGTATGTAATATAATATTACCTTTATAAACGTTTGGTCCAGTATATCTATAACATACTGTATGTAATATAATATTACCTTTATAAACGTTTGGTCCAGTGTATCTATAACATACTGTATGTAATATAATATTACCTTTATAAACGTTTGGTCCAGTGTATCTATAACATACTGTATGTAATATAATATTACCTTTATAAACGTTTGGTCCAGTGTATCTATAACATACTGTATGTAATATAATATTACCTTTATAAACGTTTGGTCCAGTATATCTATAACATACTGTATGTAATATAATATTACCTTTATAAACGTTTGGTCCAGTGTATCTATAACATACTGTATGTAATATAATATTACCTTTATAAACGTTTGGTCCAGTATATCTATAACATACTGTATGTAATATAATATTACCTTTATAAACGTTTGGTCCAGTATATCTATAACATACTGTATGTAATATAATATTACCTTTATAAACGTTTGGTCCAGTATATCTATAACATACTGTATGTAATATAATATTACCTTTATAAACGTTTGGTCCAGTATATCTATAACATACTGTATGTAATATAATATTACCTTTATAAACGTTTGGTCCAGTATATCTATAACATACTGTATGTAATATAATATTACCTTTATAAACGTTTGGTCCAGTATATCTATAACATACTGTATGTAATATAATATTACCTTTATAAACGTTTGGTCCAGTATATCTATAACATACTGTATGTAATATAATATTACCTTTATAAACGTTTGGTCCAGTATATCTATAACATACTGTATGTAATATAATATTACCTTTATAAACGTTTGGTCCAGTGTATCTATAACATACTGTATGTAATATAATATTACCTTTATAAACGTTTGGTCCAGTGATATCTATAACATACTGTATGTAATATAATATTACCTTTATAAACGTTTGGTCCAGTATATCTATAACATACTGTATGTAATATAATATTACCTTTATAAACGTTTGGTCCAGTGTATCTATAACATACTGTATGTAATATAATATTACCTTTATAAACGTTTGGTCCAGTGTATCTATAACATACTATATGTAATATAATATTACCTTTATAAACGTTTGGTCCAGTGTATCTATAACATACTGTATGTAATATAATATTACCTTTATAAACGTTTGGTCCAGTGTATCTATAACATACTGTATGTAATATAATATTACCTTTATAAACGTTTGGTCCAGTATATCTATAACATACTGTATGTAATATAATATTACCTTTATAAACGTTTGGTCCAGTGTATCTATAACATACTATATGTAATATAATATTACCTAGGCCCTACCTTTATAAAGAAATAATTAAAGGCACACTCCAGCTATATTTGAACACTTAAGGGTAAAAATATATATTTTGATCAAAATAGGTGGTTTTTTTTAGACAAAACTTAAGATAAACTGACACTTTATTCAAACTAACACAAATCAAACTAAATTACTCACACCATGTTCAATTCATGTTTTAAAATGAACAAAAGCACACAGATTGATTTGAAAACAGATGTAATGAAATGATGTATGAAACAGTTTGTGTTTTTGACTTTGTACAATTAGATTTACTGCGGCATAAACACAAACCCGTTCTCAGTCAAAGATATCAGCCAATGGGAGCATTGTGTGTGTTCTCAGTCAAAGATATCAGCCAATGGGAGCATTGTGTGTGTTCTCAGTCAAAGATATCAGCCAATGGGAGCATTGTGTGTGTTCTCAGTCAAAGATATCAGCCAATGTGAGCACTTTGTGTGTGTTCTCAGTCAAAGATATCAGCCAATGTGAGCACTTTGTGTGTGTTCTCAGTCAAAGATATCAGCCAATGTGAGCACTTTGTGTGTGTTCTCAGTCAAAGATATCAGCCAATGGGAGCATTGTGTGTGTTCTCAGTCAAAGATATCAGCCAATGGGAGCATTGTGTGTGTTCTCAGTCAAAGATATCAGCCAATGGGAGCATTGTGTGTGTTCTCAGTCAAAGATATCAGCCAATGGGAGCATTGTGTGTGTTCTCAGTCAAAGATATCAGCCAATGTGAGCACTTTGTGTGTGTTCTCAGTCAAAGATATCAGCCAATGGGAGCATTGTGTGTGTTCTCAGTCAAAGATATCAGCCAATGGGAGCATTGTGTGTGTTCTCAGTCAAAGATATCAGCCAATGGGAGCATTGTGTGTGTTCTCAGTCAAAGATATCAGCCAATGGGAGCATTGTGTGTGTTCTCAGTCAAAGATATCAGCCAATGGGAGCATTGTGTGTGTTCTCAGTCAAAGATATCAGCCAATGGGAGCATTGTGTGTGTTCTCAGTCAAAGATATCAGCCAATGTGAGCACTTTGTGTGTGTTCTCAGTCAAAGATATCAGCCAATGGGAGCATTGTGTGTGTTCTCAGTCAAAGATATCAGCCAATGGGAGCATTGTGTGTGTTCTCAGTCAAAGATATCAGCCAATGGGAGCATTGGGTGTGTTCTCAGTCAAAGATATCAGCCAATGGGAGCATTGTGTGTGTTCTCAGTCAAAGATATCAGCCAATGGGAGCATTGTGTGTGTTCTCAGTCAAAGATATCAGCCAATGGGAGCATTGTGTGTGTTCTCAGTCAAAGATATCAGCCAATGGGAGCATTGTGTGTGTTCTCAGTCAAAGATATCAGCCAATGGGAGCATTGTGTGTGTTCTCAGTCAAAGATATCAGCCAATGGGAGCATTGTGTGTGTTCTCAGTCAAAGATATCAGCCAATGTGAGCACTTTGTGTGTGTTCTCAGTCAAAGATATCAGCCAATGGGAGCATTGTGTGTGTTCTCAGTCAAAGATATCAGCCAATGGGAGCATTGTGTGTGTTCTCAGTCAAAGATATCAGCCAATGGGAGCATTGTGTGTGTTCTCAGTCAAAGATATCAGCCAATGGGAGCATTGTGTGTGTTCTCAGTCAAAGATATCAGCCAATGTGAGCACTTTGTGTGTGTTCTCAGTCAAAGATATCAGCCAATGTGAGCACTTTGTGTGTGTTCTCAGTCAAAGATATCAGCCAATGGGAGCATTGTGTGTGTTCTCAGTCAAAGATATCAGCCAATGGGAGCATTGTGTGTGTTCTCAGTCAAAGATATCAGCCAATGGGAGCATTGTGTGTGTTCTCAGTCAAAGATATCAGCCAATGGGAGCATTGTGTGTGTTCTCAGTCAAAGATATCAGCCAATGGGAGCATTGTGTGTGTTCTCAGTCAAAGATATCAGCCAATGGGAGCACTTTGTGTGTGTTCTCAGTCAAAGATATCAGCCAATGGGAGCATTGTGTGTGTTCTCAGTCAAAGATATCAGCCAATGGGAGCATTGTGTGTGTTCTCAGTCAAAGATATCAGCCAATGGGAGCATTGTGTGTGTTCTCAGTCAAAGATATCAGCCAATGGGAGCATTGTGTGTGTTCTCAGTCAAAGATATCAGCCAATGGGAGCATTGTGTGTGTTCTCAGTCAAAGATATCAGCCAATGGGAGCATTGTGTGTGTTCTCAGTCAAAGATATCAGCCAATGGGAGCATTGTGTGTGTTCTCAGTCAAAGATATCAGCCAATGGGAGCATTGTGTGTGTTCTCAGTCAAAGATATCAGCCAATGGGAGCATTGTGTGTGTTCTCAGTCAAAGACATCAGCCAATGGGAGCATTGTGTGTGTTCTCAGTCAAAGATATCAGCCAATGTGAGCACTTTGTGTGTGTTCTCAGTCAAAGATATCAGCCAATGGGAGCATTGTGTGTGTTCTCAGTCAAAGATATCAGCCAATGGGAGCATTGTGTGTGTTCTCAGTCAAAGATATCAGCCAATGGGAGCATTGTGTGTGTTCTCAGTCAAAGATATCAGCCAATGGGAGCATTGTGTGTGTTCTCAGTCAAAGATATCAGCCAATGGGAGCATTGTGTGTGTTCTCAGTCAAAGATATCAGCCAATGGGAGCATTGTGTGTGTTCTCAGTCAAAGATATCAGCCAATGTGAGCACTTTGTGTGTGTTCTCAGTCAAAGATATCAGCCAATGGGAGCATTGTGTGTGTTCTCAGTCAAAGATATCAGCCAATGGGAGCATTGTGTGTGTTCTCAGTCAAAGATATCAGCCAATGGGAGCATTGTGTGTGTTCTCAGTCAAAGATATCAGCCAATGGGAGCATTGTGTGTGTTCTCAGTCAAAGATATCAGCCAATGTGAGCACTTTGTGTGTGTTCTCAGTCAAAGATATCAGCCAATGGGAGCATTGTGTGTGTTTCCTGATAAACGTCCATGTGATGTGGCTTCAAACAATGTCCCAACATTCTAAAAATAACTTTTAAGGAACGTCCAGGTAATGGTTTCCAGTATGCATAGACAGGTTCCAGTTGATATGGATGGTAAAAAGGTACAAGCATTTCTTAACTCGGCATCTATCTAGCAGGCTACATACAGTGCATTCGGAAAGTATTCAGACCCCTTGACTTTTTCCACATTTTGTTACGTTACAGCCTTATTCTAAAATGGATTAAACTGTTTTTCCTCATCAACCTACTCACACAATATCCCACTCACCGAAGGGATGGTGCCAGGTTTCCTCCAGGCATGACGCTTGGCATTCATCATCAGACAAGAGAATCTTGTTTTTCATGATCTCAGAGTCTTTTAGCGAATGCACTGTACACCTGTTCAAATCAAAGATCCCTCACACCATCTTAGATTTAACCCTATAAAAGGACAACTGCACTTCCAAAATAGTCAGAATTAATCAATTCACTAGTTAAATCAAGAAATCTGTAAATAATTTAGACGTTTTTGCAGAGAAGATTTTAGTTGCGCAATTTTACATCTAATGTCTTTAATGCATTATTTCAATAACAACAAGGTGCATGAAAAACGAGTCTATCTAGTCAGGACAGTCTCTGTGCATGCAGTCTATCTATTCAGGACAGTCTCTGTACATGCAGTCTATCTAGTCAGGACAGTCTCTGTGCATGCAGTCTATCTAGTCAGGACAGTCTCTGTACATGCAGTCTATCTAGTCAGGACAGTCTCTGTACATGCAGTCTATCTAGTCAGGACAGTCTCTGTGCATGCAGTCTATCTATTCAGGACAGTCTCTGTACATGCAGTCTATCTAGTCAGGACAGTCTGTGCATGCAGTCTATCTAGTCAGGACAGTCTCTGTACATGCAGTCTATCTAGTCAGGACAGTCTCTGTGCATGCAGTCTATCGAGTCAGGACAGTCTCTGTGCATGTAGTCTATCTAGTCAGGACAGTCTCTGTGCATGTAGTCTATCTAGTCAGGACAGTCTCTGTGCATGCAGTCTATCTAGTCAGGACAGTCTCTGTGCATGCAGTCTATCTAGTCAGGACAGGACAGTCTCTGTGCATGCAGTCAGGACAGTCTCTGTGCATGCAGTCTATCTAGTCAGGACAGTCTCTGTGCATGCAGTCTATCTAGTCAGGACAGTCTCTGTGCATGCAGTCTATCTAGTCAGGACAGTCTCTGTGCATGCAGTCTATCTAGTCAGGACAGGACAGTCTCTGTGCATGCAGTCAGGACAGTCTCTGTGCATGCAGTCTATCTAGTCAGGACAGGACAGTCTCTGTGCATGCAGTCAGGACAGTCTCTGTGCATGCAGTCTATCTAGTCTAGGACAGTCTCTGTGCATGCAGTCAGGACAGTCTCTGTGCATGCAGTCTATCTAGTCAGGACAGTCTCTGTGCATGCAGTCTATCGAGTCAGGACAGTCTCTGTGCATGTAGTCTATCTAGTCAGGACAGTCTCTGTGCATGCAGTCTATCTAGTCAGGACAGTCTCTGTGCATGCAGTCTATCTAGTCAGGACAGTCTCTGTACATGCAGTCTATCTAGTCAGGACAGTCTCTGTGCATGCAGTCTATCTAGTCAGGACAGTCTCTGTACATGCAGTCTATCTAGTCAGGACAGTCTCTGTACATGCAGTCTATCTAGTCAGGACAGTCTCTGTGCATGTAGTCTATCTAGTCAGGACAGTCTCTGTACATGCAGTCTATCTAGTCAGGACAGTCTCTGTGCATGCAGTCTATCTAGTCAGGACAGTCTCTGTACATGCAGTCTATCTAGTCAGGACAGTCTCTGTACATGCAGTCTATCTAGTCAGGACAGTCTCTGTGCATGTAGTCTATCTAGTCAGGACAGTCTCTGTACATGCAGTCTATCTAGTCAGGACAGTCTCTGTACATGCAGTCTATCTAGTCAGGACAGTCTCTGTACATGCAGTCTATCTAGTCAGGACAGTCTCTGTGCATGCAGTCTATCTAGTCAGGACAGTCTCTGTACATGCAGTCTATCTAGTCAGGACAGTCTCTGTGCATGCAGTCTATCTAGTCAGGACAGTCTCTGTGCATGCAGTCTATCTAGTCAGGACAGTCTCTGTACATGCAGTCTATCTAGACAGGACAGTCTCTGTGCATGCAGTCTATCTAGTCAGGACAGTCTCTGTACATGCAGTCTATCTAGTCAGGACAGTCTCTGTACATGCAGTCAGGACAGTCTCTGTACATGCAGTCAGGACAGTCTCTGTGCATGCAGTCAGGACAGTCTCTCTGCATGCAGTCAGGACAGTCTCTGTGCATGCAGTCAGGACAGTCTCTGTGCATGCAGTCAGGACAGTCTCTGTACATGCAGTCTATCTATTCAGGACAGTCTCTGTGCATGCAGTCTATCTAGTCAGGACAGTCTCTGTGCATGCAGTCTATCTAGTCAGGACAGTCTCTGTGCATGCAGTCTATCTAGTCAGGACAGTCTCTGTGCATGCAGTCTATCTAGTCAGGACAGTCTCTGTACATGCAGTCTATCTAGTCAGGACAGTCTCTGTACATGCAGTCTATCTAGTCAGGACAGTCTCTGTGCATGCAGTCTATCTAGTCAGGACAGTCTCTGTGCATGCAGTCTATCTAGTCAGGACAGTCTCTGTGCATGCAGTCTATCTAGTCAGGACAGTCTCTGTGCATGCAGTCTATCTATTCAGGACAGTCTCTGTGCATGCAGTCTATCTAGTCAGGACAGTCTCTGTGCATGCAGTCTATCTATTCAGGACAGTCTCTGTGCATGCAGTCTATCTAGTCAGGACAGTCTCTGTACATGCAGTCTATCTAGTCAGGACAGTCTCTGTGCATGCAGTCTATCTAGTCAGGACAGTCTCTGTACATGCAGTCTATCTAGTCAGGACAGACTCTGTGCATGCAGTCTATCTAGTCAGGACAGTCTCTGTACATGCAGTCTATCTAGTAAGGACAGTCTCTGTGCATGCAGTCTATCTAGTCAGGACAGTCTCTGTGCATGCAGTCTATCTAGTCAGGACAGTCTCTGTGCATGCAGTCTATCTAGTCAGGACAGTCTCTGTGCATGCAGTCTATCTAGTCAGGACAGTCTCTGTGCATGCAGTCTATCTAGTCAGGACAGTCTCTGTACATGCAGTCTATCGAGTCAGGACAGTCTCTGTGCATGCAGTCTATCTAGTCAGGACAGTCTCTGTGCATGCAGTCTATCTAGTCAGGACAGTCTCTGTACATGCAGTCTATCGAGTCAGGACAGTCTCTGTGCATGCAGTCTATCGAGTCAGGACAGTCTCTGTGCATGCAGTCTATCTAGTCAGGACAGTCTCTGTACATGCAGTCTATCTAGTCAGGACAGTCTCTGTGCATGCAGTCTATCTAGTCAGGACAGTCTCTGTGCATGCAGTCTATCTAGTCAGGACAGTCTCTGTGCATGCAGTCTGTCTAGTCAGGACAGTCTCTGTACATGCAGTCTATCTAATCAGGACAGTCTCTGTACATGCAGTCAGGACAGTCTCTGTGCATGCAGTCAGGACAGTCTCTGTGCATGCAGTCAGGACAGTCTCTGTGCATGCAGTCTATCTAGTCAGGACAGTCTCTGTGCATAGTCAGGACAGTCTCTGTGCATGCAGTCTATCTAGTCAGGACAGTCTCTGTGCATGCAGTCTATCTAGTCAGGACAGTCTCTGTGCATGCAGTCTATCTAGTCAGGACAGTCTCTGTGCATGCAGTCTATCTAGTCAGGACAGTCTCTGTGCATGCAGTCTATCTAGTCAGGACAGTCTCTGTACATGCAGTCTATCTAGTCAGGACAGTCTCTGTACATGCAGTCTATCTAGTCAGGACAGTCTCTGTGCATGCAGTCAGGACAGTCTCTGTGCATGCAGTCTATCTAGTCAGGACAGTCTCTGTACATGCAGTCTATCTATTCAGGACAGTCTCTGTGCATGCAGTCTATCTATTCAGGACAGTCTCTGTACATGCAGTCTATCTAGTCAGGACAGTCTCTGTGCATGCAGTCTATCTAGTCAGGACAGTCTCTGTACATGCAGTCTATCTAGTCAGGACAGTCTCTGTACATGCAGTCTATCTATTCAGGACAGTCTCTGTGCATGCAGTCTATCTATTCAGGACAGTCTCTGTACATGCAGTCTATCTAGTCAGGACAGTCTCTGTGCATGCAGTCTATCTAGTCAGGACAGTCTCTGTACATGCAGTCTATCTAGTCAGGACAGTCTCTGTACATGCAGTCTATCTATTCAGGACAGTCTCTGTGCATGCAGTCTATCTATTCAGGACAGTCTCTGTACATGCAGTCTATCTAGTCAGGACAGTCTCTGTACATGCAGTCTATCTAGTCAGGACAGTCTCTGTACATGCAGTCTATCTAGTCAGGACAGTCTCTGTAAATGCAGTCTATCTATTCAGGACAGTCTCTGTACATGCAGTCTATCTAGTCAGGACAGTCTCTGTGCATGCAGTCTATCTAGTCAGGACAGTCTCTGTGCATGCAGTCTATCTAGTCAGGACAGTCTCTGTACATGCAGTCTATCTAGTCAGGACAGTCTCTGTGCATGCAGTCTATCTAGTCAGGACAGTCTCTGTACATGCAGTCTATCTAGTCAGGACAGTCTCTGTGCATGCAGTCTATCTAGTCAGGACAGTCTCTGTGCATGCAGTCTATCTAGTCAGGACAGTCTCTGTGCATGCAGTCTATCTAGTCAGGACAGTCTCTGTGCATGCAGTCTATCTAGTCAGGACAGTCTCTGTGCATGCAGTCTATCTAGTCAGGACAGTCTCTGTGCATGCAGTCTATCTAGTCAGGACAGTCTCTGTGCATGCAGTCTATCTAGTCAGGACAGTCTCTGTACATGCAGTCTATCTAGTCAGGACAGGACAGTCTCTGTGCATGCAGTCTATCTAGTCAGGACAGTCTCTGTGCATGCAGTCTATCTAGTCAGGACAGTCTCTGTACATGCAGTCTATCTAGTCAGGACAGTCTCTGTACATGCAGTCTATCTATTCAGGACAGTCTCTGTGCATGCAGTCTATCGAGTCAGGACAGTCTCTGTGCATGCAGTCTATCTAGTCAGGACAGTCTCTGTGCATGCAGTCTATCTAGTCAGGACAGTCTGTGCATGCAGTCTATCTAGTCAGGACAGTCTCTGTACATGCAGTCTATCTAGTCAGGACAGTCTCTGTGCATGCAGTCTATCGAGTCAGGACAGTCTCTGTGCATGTAGTCTATCTAGTCAGGACAGTCTCTGTGCATGCAGTCTATCTAGTCAGGACAGTCTCTGTGCATGCAGTCTATCTAGTCAGGACAGTCTCTGTACATGCAGTCTATCTAGTCAGGACAGTCTCTGTACATGCAGTCTATCTAGTCAGGACAGTCTCTGTGCATGCAGTCTATCTAGTCAGGACAGTCTCTGTGCATGCAGTCTATCTAGTCAGGACAGTCTCTGTGCATGCAGTCTATCTAGTCAGGACAGTCTCTGTGCATGCAGTCTATCTATTCAGGACAGTCTCTGTGCATGCAGTCTATCTAGTCAGGACAGTCTCTGTGCATGCAGTCTATCTATTCAGGACAGTCTCTGTGCATGCAGTCTATCTAGTCAGGACAGTCTCTGTACATGCAGTCTATCTAGTCAGGACAGTCTCTGTGCATGCAGTCTATCTAGTCAGGACAGTCTCTGTACATGCAGTCTATCTAGTCAGGACAGTCTCTGTGCATGCAGTCTATCTAGTCAGGACAGTCTCTGTACATGCAGTCTATCTAGTAAGGACAGTCTCTGTGCATGCAGTCTATCTAGTCAGGACAGTCTCTGTGCATGCAGTCTATCTAGTCAGGACAGTCTCTGTGCATGCAGTCTATCTAGTCAGGACAGTCTCTGTGCATGCAGTCTATCTAGTCAGGACAGTCTCTGTGCATGCAGTCTATCTAGTCAGGACAGTCTCTGTACATGCAGTCTATCGAGTCAGGACAGTCTCTGTGCATGCAGTCTATCTAGTCAGGACAGTCTCTGTGCATGCAGTCTATCTAGTCAGGACAGTCTCTGTACATGCAGTCTATCGAGTCAGGACAGTCTCTGTGCATGCAGTCTATCGAGTCAGGACAGTCTCTGTGCATGCAGTCTATCGAGTCAGGACAGTCTCTGTACATGCAGTCTATCTAGTCAGGACAGTCTCTGTGCATGCAGTCTATCTAGTCAGGACAGTCTCTGTGCATGCAGTCTATCTAGTCAGGACAGTCTCTGTGCATGCAGTCTATCTAGTCAGGACAGTCTCTGTGCATGCAGTCTATCTAGTCAGGACAGTCTCTGTACATGCAGTCTATCTAGTCAGGACAGTCTCTGTACATGCAGTCTATCTAGTCAGGACAGTCTCTGTGCATGCAGTCAGGACAGTCTCTGTGCATGCAGTCTATCTAGTCAGGACAGTCTCTGTACATGCAGTCTATCTATTCAGGACAGTCTCTGTGTATGCAGTCTATCTATTCAGGACAGTCTCTGTACATGCAGTCTATCTAGTCAGGACAGTCTCTGTGCATGCAGTCTATCTAGTCAGGACAGTCTCTGTACATGCAGTCTATCTAGTCAGGACAGTCTCTGTACATGCAGTCTATCTATTCAGGACAGTCTCTGTGCATGCAGTATCTATTCAGGACAGTCTCTGTACATGCCGTCTATCTAGTCAGGACAGTCTCTGTGCATGCAGTCTATCTAGTCAGGACAGTCTCTGTACATGCAGTCTATCTAGTCAGGACAGTCTCTGTACATGCAGTCTATCTATTCAGGACAGTCTCTGTGCATGCAGTCTATCTATTCAGGACAGTCTCTGTACATGCAGTCTATCTAGTCAGGACAGTCTCTGTACATGCAGTCTATCTAGTCAGGACAGTCTCTGTACATGCAGTCTATCTAGTCAGGACAGTCTCTGTAAATGCAGTCTATCTATTCAGGACAGTCTCTGTACATGCAGTCTATCTAGTCAGGACAGTCTCTGTGCATGCAGTCTATCTAGTCAGGACAGTCTCTGTGCATGCAGTCTATCTAGTCAGGACAGTCTCTGTACATGCAGTCTATCTAGTCAGGACAGTCTCTGTGCATGCAGTCTATCTAGTCAGGACAGTCTCTGTACATGCAGTCTATCTAGTCAGGACAGTCTCTGTGCATGCAGTCTATCTAGTCAGGACAGTCTCTGTGCATGCAGTCTATCTAGTCAGGACAGTCTCTGTACATGCAGTCTATCTAGTCAGGACAGTCTCTGTGCATGCAGTCTATCTAGTCAGGACAGTCTCTGTGCATGCAGTCTATCTAGTCAGGACAGTCTCTGTGCATGCAGTCTATCTAGTCAGGACAGTCTCTGTGCATGCAGTCTATCTAGTCAGGACAGTCTCTGTGCATGCAGTCTATCTAGTCAGGACAGGACAGTCTCTGTGCATGCAGTCTATCTAGTCAGGACAGTCTCTGTACATGCAGTCTATCTAGTCAGGACAGTCTCTGTACATGCAGTCTATCTAGTCAGGACAGTCTCTGTACATGCAGTCTATCTAGTCAGGACAGTCTCTGTACATGCAGTCTATCTATTCAGGACAGTCTCTGTGCATGCAGTCTATCTATTCAGGACAGTCTCTGTACATGCAGTCTATCTAGTCAGGACAGTCTCTGTACATGCAGTCTATCTAGTCAGGACAGTCTCTGTACATGCCATGTGTACCCCAGTGGACATGTGTACCCTAGTGGCCATGTGTACCCTAGTGGCCATGTGTACCCCAGTGGACATGTGTACCCCAGTGGACATGTGTACCCCAGTGGCCATGTGTACCCTAGTGGCCATGTGTAACCCAGTGAACTGTACCCTAGTGGACATGTGTAACCCAGTGGACACGTGTACCCCAGTGGACACGTGTACCCCAGTGGACATGTGTACCCTAGTGGACATGTGTACCCTAGTGGCCATGTGTACCCCAGTGGACATGTGTACCCTAGTGGCCATGTGTACCCCAGTGGACATGTGGACATGTGTACCCCAGTGGCCATGTGTACCCTAGTGGCCATGTGTACCCTAGTGGCCATGTGTACCCTAGTGGCCATGTGGACCCCAGTGGACATGTGTACCCTAGTGGCCATGTGTACCCTAGTGGACATGTGTACCCTAGTGGCCATGTGTACCCCAGTGGACATGTGTACCCTAGTGGACATGTGTACCCCAGTGGACATGTGTACCCCAGTGGACATGTGTACCCTAGTGGCCATGTGTACCCTAGTGGCCATGTGTAACCCAGTGAACTGTACCCTAGTGGACATGTGTAACCCAGTGGACACGTGTACCCCAGTGGACATGTGTACCCTAGTGGACATGTGTACCCTAGTGGCCATGTGTACCCCAGTGGACATGTGTACCCTAGTGGCCATGTGTACCCCAGTGGACATGTGGCCATGTGTACCCCAGTGGACATGTGTACCCTAGTGGCCATGTGTACCCCAGTGGACATGTGTACCCTAGTGGACATGTGTACCCTAGTGGCCATGTGTACCCCAGTGGACATGTGTACCCTAGTGGCCATGTGTACCCCAGTGGACATGTGTACCCCAGTGGCCATGTGTACCCTAGTGGCCATGTGTACCCTAGTGACCATGTGTACCCTAGTGGACATGTGGACCCCAGTGGACATGTGTACCCTAGTGGCCATGTGTACCCTAGTGGACATGTGTACCCTAGTGGCCATGTGTACCCCAGTGGACATGTGTACCCTAGTGGACATGTGTACCCCAGTGGACATGTGTAACCCAGTGAACTGTACCCTAGTGGACATGTGTAACCCAGTGGACACGTGTACCCCAGTGGACATGTGTACCCTAGTGGACATGTGTACCCTAGTGGCCATGTGTACCCCAGTGGACATGTGTACCCTAGTGGCCATGTGTACCCCAGTGGACATGTGGCCATGTGTACCCCAGTGGCCATGTGTACCCCAGTGGACATGTGTACCCTAGTGGACATGTGTACCCCAGTGGACATGTGGACATGTGTACCCCAGTGGACATGTGTACCCCAGTGGACATGTGTACCCTAGTGGACATGTGTACCCTAGTGGCCATGTGTACCCTAGTGGCCATGTGTACCCTAGTGGCCATGTGTACCCTAGTGGCCATGTGTACCCTAGTGGACATGTGTACCCTAGTGGACATGTGTACCCTAGTGGACATGTGTACCCTAGTGGCCATGTGTACCCCAGTGGACATGTGTACCCCAGTGGACATGTGTACCCCAGTGGCCATGTGTACCCTAGTGGACATGTGGACCCCAGTGGACATGTGGACCCCAGTGGACATGTGGACCCCAGTGGACATGTGGACCCTAGTGGACATGTGTACCCTAGTGGCCATGTGTACCCTAGTGGACATGTGTACCCTAGTGGCCATGTGTACCCTAGTGACCATGTGTACCCTAGTGGACATGTGTACCCTAGTGGCCATGTGTACCCTAGTGGACATGTGTACCCTAGTGGACATGTGTACCCCAGTAGACATGTGTACCCCAGTAGACATATGTAATGGCCCAACATTGTGCTCAACAAAATCCTATTTATTGTAGGCTTCATTTCACAAAAAGAAAGTTCAGGTTTGTCACACAGTTTGTTGATGAACGGCAGTGGGAAAAGAACCCAATCAGACTGGAGTAAAAGATACCTGAACAGAATATGACTCAACTAAAAGTGAAACTACTTGAGTAAAAGTCTAAAAGTATTTGATTTTAAAAGTTAAAAGTATAAATCATTTCAAATTCCTTATTCTAAGCAAACCAGACAGCACCATTTTCTTGTTTTTTTTAATTCTCAGATTTGTCTGAGGGTTGGAGCCCCTGACTCGGTTACAAATGAAGCGTTTGTGTTTAGTAAGTCCGCCAGATCAGAGGCAGTAGGGATGACCAGGGATGTTCTCTGTTTAGTGAGTTTACAACAGAGGCAGTAGGGACGACTAGGGATGTTCTCTGTTTAGTGAGTCCACCAGATCAGAGGTAGTAGGGACGACTAGGGATGTTCTCTGTTTAGTGAGTCCACCAGATCAGAGTCAGTAGGGACGACCAGGGATGTTCTCTGTTTAGTGAGTCCACCAGATCAGAGTCAGTAGGGACGACTAGGGATGTTCTCTGTTTAGTGAGTTCACCAGATCAGAGGCAGTAGGGACGACCAGGGATGTTCTCTGTTTAGTGAGTCCACCAGATCAGAGTCAGTAGGGACGACTAGGGATGTTCTCTGTTTAGTGAGTTCACCACATCAGAGGCAGTAGGGACGACTAGGGATGTTCTCTGTTTAGTGAGTTCACCAGATCAGAGGCAGTAGGGATGACCAGGGATGTTTTCTTGATAAGTGCTGAATTGGACCATGTTCCTGTCCTGCTAAGCATTCAAAATGTACGGAGTACTTTTGGGTATCAGGGAAAAGGTACGGAGTAAAAAGTACATTATTTTCTTTAGGAATGTAGTCAAATAAAAGTTTTCAAAAATAGTAAAGTACAGATACCCCAAAAAACGACTTAAATAGTACTTTAAAGTACTTTTCCTTAAGAACTTTACACCATTGTTGATGAGGGGTGACAGAAATGTTATTTTCCAGTATGTATAGACAGGCTCCAATTAATATGGATAGTAAAAAGTAAAACAAATTATAAAAGGTAAAAATTATTAAATATAATTGTATAAATAATGGTAAAAGAATGGTTGAAAACGATCTTAATTCTGCATCTACCTAGCAGACTACATACACCTGTTCAAATAAATGTTCCCTCACGTCATCTTAGATGTGACCCTTTAAATACAATTCTAGGAACAAAGTAAAAGGGATATTCCACATAAATAATACTTTTCATAACATTTTTTTTATACACAATAAATAAACCAAACTATCTTCAATAGATGTTCTTTTACAAAAGGCTCTAACCCCATGTGTTGTACTATATCCCTTCCCACTCTGATAACTTCTCTAACCCCATGTGTTGTACTATATCCCTTCCCACTCTGGGACCTGATAACTTCTCTAACACCATGTGTGGTACTATATCCCTTCCCACTCTGGGACCTGATAACTTCTCTAACACCATGTGTTGTACTATATCCCTTCCCACTCTGGGACCTGATAACTTCTCTAACACCATGTGTTGTACTATATCCCTTCCCACTCTGGGACCTGATAACTTCTCTAACCCCATGTGTTGTACTATATCCCTTCCCACTCTGATAACTTCTCTAACCCCATGTGTTGTACTATATCCCTTCCCACTCTGGGACCTCTGATAACTTCTCTAACCCCATGTGTTGTACTATATCCCTTCCCACTCTGATAACTTCTCTAACACCATGTGTTGTACTATATCCCTTCCCACTCTGGGACCACTGATAACTTCTCTAACCCATGTGTTGTACTATATCCCTTCCCACTCTGGGACCTGATAACTTCTCTAACCCCATGTGTTGTACTATATCCCTTCCCACTCTGGGACCTCTGATAACTTCTCTAACCCCATGTGTTGTACTATATCCCTTCCCACTCTGGGACCTCTGATAACTTCTCTAACACCATGTGTTGTACTATATCCCTTCCCACTCTAGGACCACTGATAACTTCTCTAACACCATGTTTTGTACTATATCCCTTCCCACTCTGGACCTCTGATAACTTCTCTAACCCAG
>NW_024061594.1:0-40000 GCF_016432855.1 Salvelinus namaycush
CAGAACAGAATGAAGTTCTGAGAGACATGGAGCAGGACAGAACAGAATGAAGTCTGATAAGACATGGAGCAGGACAGAACAGAATGAAGTCTGATAGACATGGAGCAGGACAGAACAGAATGAAGTCTGATAGACATGGAGCAGGACAGAACAGAATGAAGTCTGATAGCCATGGAGCAGGACAGAACAGAATGAAGTCTGATAGACATGGAGCAGGACAGAACAGAATGAAGTCTGATAGACATGGAGCAGGACAGAACAGAATGAAGTCTGATAGACATGGAGCAGGACAGAACAGAATGAAGTCTGATAGACATGGAGCAGGACAGAACAGAATGAAGTCTGATAGACATGGAGCAGGACAGAACAGAATGAAGTCTGATAGACATGGAGCAGGACAGAACAGAATGAAGCCTGATAGACATGGAGCAGGACAGAACAGAATGAAGTCTGATAGACATGGAGCAGGACAGAACAGAATGAAGTCTGATAGACATGGAGCAGGACAGAACAGAATGAAGTCTGATAGACATGGAGCAGGACAGAACAGAATGAAGTCTGATAGACATGGAGCAGGACAGAACAGAATGAAGTCTGATAGACATGGAGCAGGACAGAACAGAATGAAGTCCTGATAGACATGGAGCAGGACAGAACAGAATGAAGTCTGATAGACATGGAGCAGGACAGAACAGAATGAAGTCTGATAGACATGGAGCAGGACAGAACAGAATGAAGCTGATAGACATGGAGCAGGACAGAACAGAATGAAGTCTGATAGACATGGAGCAGGACAGAACAGAATGAAGTCTGATAGACATGGAGCAGGACAGAACAGAATGAAGCCTGATAGACATGGAGCAGGACAGAACAGAATGAAGTCTGATAGACATGGAGCAGGACAGAACAGAATGAAGTCTGATACACATGGAGCAGGACAGAACAGAATGAAGTCTAACACATGGAGCAGGACAGAACAGAATGAAGTCTAACACATGGAGCAGGACAGAACAGAATGAAGTCTGATAGACATGGAGCAGGACAGAACAGAATGAAGTCTGATAGACATGGAGCAGGACAGAACAGAATGAAGTCTAACACATGGAGCAGGACAGAACAGAATGAAGTCTGATAGACATGGAGCAGGACAGAACAGAATGAAGTCTGATAGACATGGAGCAGGACAGAACAGAATGAAGCATGATAGACATGGAGCAGGACAGAACAGAATGAAGTCTGATAGACATGGAGCAGGACAGAACAGAATGAAGTCTAACACATGGAGCAGGACAGAACAGAATGAAGTCTGATAGACATGGAGCAGGACAGAACAGAATGAAGCATGATAGACATGGAGCAGGACAGAACAGAATGAAGTCTGATAGACATGGAGCAGGACAGAACAGAATGAAGTCTAACACATGGAGCAGGACAGAACAGAATGAAGCCTGATAGACATGGAGCAGGACAGAACAGAATGAAGTCTGATAGACATGGAGCAGGACAGAACAGAATGAAGTCTGATAGACATGGAGCAGGACAGCACAGAATGAAGTCTGATAGACATGGAGCAGGACAGAACAGAATGAAGTCTAGCACATGGAGCAGGACAGAACAGAATGAAGTCTAACACATGGAGCAGGACAGAACAGAATGAAGCCTGATAGACATGGAGCAGGACAGAACAGAATGAAGTCTAACACATGGAGCAGGACAGAACAGAATGAAGCCTGATAGACATGGAGCAGGACAGAACAGAATGAAGTCTGATAGACATGGAGCAGGACAGAACAGAATGAAGTCTAGCACATGGAGCAGGACAGAACAGAATGAAGTCTGATAGACATGGAGCAGGACAGAACAGAATGAAGTCTGATAAACATGGAGCAGGACAGAACAGAAGGAAGTCTGATAGACATGGAGCAGGACAGAACAGAATGAAGTCTAACACATGGAGCAATACAGAACAGAATGAAGTCTAACACATGGAGCAGGACAGAACAGAATGAAGTCTGGTAGACATGGAGCAGGACAGAACAGAATGAAGCCTGATAGACATGGAGCAGGACAGAACAGAATGAAGCATGGTAGACATGGAGCAGGACAGAACAGAATGAAGCCTGATAGACATGGAGCAGGACAGAACAGAATGAAGTCTGATAGACATGGAGCAAGACAGAACAGAATGAAGCCTGGTAGACATGGAGCAGGACAGAACAGAATGAAGCATGGTAGACATGGAGCAGGACAGAACAGAAGGAAGTCTGATAGACATGGAGCAGGACAGAACAGAATGAAGTCTGATAGACATGGAGCAGGACAGAACAGAATGAAGTCTGATAGACATGGAGCAGAACAGAACAGAATGAAGCCTGATAGACATGGAGCAGGACAGAACAGAATGAAGTCTGATAGACATGGAGCAGGACAGAACAGAATGAAGTCTAACACATGGAGCAGGACAGAACAGAATGAAGCATGGTAGACATGGAGCAGGACAGAACAGAATGAAGTCTAACACATGGAGCAGGACAGAACAGAATGAAGTCTAACACATGGAGCAGGACAGAACAGAATGAAGCCTGGTAGGCATTTAACATTTCTCCAGTTTTACTCCTGGCCCTAATGAGATGCAACAAAGCTAGCTAGTTATCTATAACATTTGGCTACAGTACATTTTGGGCATAGCAACAAAGCTAGCTAGCTCAACTTGAAGTGCTACTAGCAAGCCCAGTTATGGCCGAATCAATCACAAAATTATACTTTACTGAACCACATTGCCTCGTGTGAAAAGAGAGCTTGGCTATATTGCTAGATAGCTACCGTTAGCAAAACATTATTTCGCTAGCCGTCTCAGATAGACACGGTAACATAGCTCCCTGTGAAGCTGTAGAAACTACTACCGCCCCCAAAAGCCTGCCCTCGATGGTCGGAACAAGGAAGTAGGGCTGTAGTCTTTACAAAAGCCAGGGATAATGAGTCAACCTACATATCCTGCAATGTTGTGGCAGATAGGAACATCATTGAGACAAGTCCAATGGCTCTATTGAACAAGGACAACCATATGTGACCGATCAACTCGTTTCGGTCTTATGTAGCAAAAGTAAATTGCTTTTTACATTGGATAAAAGTACAGACTCAGAACTAGAAAATTGTATATCATGCACTTCAGTTGAGGAACAATGGGAAAGTAATTCTGCTTTGAAAGTTTATTTATTTATATATTTTTTATTTTTAACCCCTTTTTCATGGTATCCAATTGGTAGTTATAGTCTTGTCCCATCTTTGCAACCGAAGGTCGAGAACCGTGCGTCCTCTGAAACACAACTCAGCCAAGCCGCACTGCTTCTTGACACAATGCCCGCTTAACCCGGAAGCCAGCCGCACCAATGTGTTGGAGGAAACACCGTACACCTGGCGACCGTGTCAGCATGTATTGCGATGAAGTGCCTTAGACCATTGCGCCATTCGGGAGGCCCTCCGCTTTGAAAGTTGATAAACTAACCTCACTTTTGAGAAGATGGCTCTTGAATGTTTTGGTAAACCTACTGGAGAGCTCTACTTTGTCTACACACCATTCAGCATCGTTCACACCCTCTTAAGTCCTTAGACCCACCCATCTCTTTAAGGATTCACATGAGGCCATGTACTAAACAATCAATGATTTCATGACTAAAGGCTGGTTTTTACTACGTCTATCAACAGTTTCCGCAGTGACATCATGAACATTCAATTGTCATCCGACATCAAACTTGTCGTTGTCGTTATGAAAAAGTATAAACACAAAGACTACAAAAATGACATCAGCAGACTGATGGTCCAAAATAGCATAACTAGTGTATTTTAACAACAATAAACCCACCCGTATAAAAATGAATTTAGTACACAGTGCTTTCTGAAAGTTTTCAGACCCCTTGACTTTTTCCACATTTTGTTACGTTACAGTCTTATTCTAAAATTGATTAATTACAAAACATTCCTCAGCAATCTACACACAACACCCCATAATGACAAGGTGAAACCAAGTTTTTAGAATTTTTATAAATGTATTAAAAATCAAAACATTAACCTTACTTACATAAGAATTCAGACCCTTTGCTATGAGACTCGAAATTGAGCTCAGGTGCTTCCTGTTTCCATTGATCATCCTTGAGATGTTTCTACAACTTGATTGGAGTCCACCTGTGGTAATTTCAATTGGACATGATTTGGAAAGGCACACACCTGTCTCCAGTGCCTTCAGAAAGTATTCAGACCCATTGACTTTTTCCACATTTTGTTGTGTTACAGCCTTATTCTAAAATTGATTAAATAGTTAAATAGTACATTTTAGCAAATGTATTAAAAATAAAAAACGGAAATATCACATTGGCATACGTATTCAGACCCTTTACTCAGTACTTTGATGAAGCACCTTTGGCTGTGATTACAACTTCAAGTCTTCTTGGGTATGACGCTACAAGCTTGGCACACCTGTATTTGGGGAGTTTCTCCCATTCTTCTCTGCAGGATCCTCTCAAGCTCTGTCAGGTTGGATGGGGAGCATCGCTGCACAGCTATTTCAGGTCTTTCCAGAGATGTTTGATCGGTTCAAGTCCGGGCTCTGGCGGGGCCACACAAGGACATTCAGAGTCTTGTCCCGAAGCCAAGAACACTCAATGCTGTAATCACTGCCAAAGGTTCTTCAAAAATGTACTGAGTATCAGTTCTGAGTACTTATGTAAATGTAATATTTCAGTTTTTTATTTTAAATACATTTGCAAAAATTTCAGAAAAACGGTTTTGCTTTGTCATTATGGGGTATTGTGTGTAGATTAATGAGGGAAACAACTATTTAATACATTGTAGAATAAGGCTGTAACATAACATAACATAACATAAATGTGAAAAATTCAAGGGGTCTGAATTCTTTCCGAAGGCACTGTATGTCAATCAAACAAACCAGGCAACTAAAAACAACTTTCTAAACTATGTTTTGGTTCGTTTCTAGCTTGTTAGCTAGCTAGCTAACGTTAAGTTAGTAGCTAGCTAACGTTAAGTTAGCTAGCTAGCTAATGTTAAGTTAGCTGGCTAGGTAATGTTAAGTTAGCTGGCTAGCTAATGTTAAGTTAGCTGGCTAGCTAATGTTAAGTTAGCTGGCTAGCCAGTTCAAATAGTGACCATTTCACATAGCTGACAACGTCTTCACTTTAGCATATTTGTCTTCATTATTACAGTAAAATAAATTCACACCAAGATCATTATTTACAAGTTAATAGCAAGCTAATTACAGAAAATAGCTTACGGTTGTGAGTGTGATGAAATTAAAGCTGGGCATTCTACCGGAATTTTTAAAAACTTGGTCACTCTCTCGTTGGCCTAACGTTATAATCTAATCTGACTTTGGTACAGGTCATGTTCTTGACATGATCGTCTCTGGTAAACACAAATATATCAAATAAATCAAAGCATATGTGTTACATGCACAGGATACAGAAGGTGTAGTGTATAGTAGAGTATTTTGTTTAGACAAGTTGCTAGCTAGCTAGCTAGCTAAACAATGAACAATCCCAACTCAAAAAGGTACTACCCTGCATGAATCTGCAGGTAGCTAACCAACCCGTGTTCAATGTTAGCTAGCTAACATTAGGCTGTAAGTAGCAATGCAAATGGCTCTGAGATACAATACCGGTCAAAACATTTAGAACACCTACTCATTCAAGGCTTTTTCTTTATTTTTACTATTTCTACATTGTAGAATAATTGCTGCAATTTCACAGCTATTTCAGGTCTTTCCAGAGATGTTTGATCCGGTTCAAGCCCGCGCTCTGGCTGGGCCACACAAGGACATTCAGAGTATTGTCCCGAAGCCAAGAACAGCTCATGTAGTAACCCAAAAAAGTGTTAAACAAATCAAAAATATATTTTATATTTTTGAGATTCTTCAAAGTAACCACCCTTTGCCTTGATGACAGCTTTGCACACTCTTGGCATTCTCTCAACCAGCTTCCCCTGGAATGCTTTTCCAACAGTCGTGAAGGAGTTCCCACATATGCTGAGCATTTGTTGGCTGCTTTTCCTTCACTCTGCAGTCCAACTCATCCCAAACCATCTCAATTGGGTTGAGGTCAGGGGATTGTGGAGGCCAGGTCATCTGATGCAGCACTCCATCACTATCCGTCTTGGTCAAATAGCCCTTACACAGCCTGGAGGTGTGTTGGGTCATTGTCCTGGTGAAAAACAAATGATAGTCCCACTAAGCTCAAACCAGATGGGATGGTGTATTGCTGCAGAATGCTGTGGTAGCCATGCTGGTTAAGTGTGCCTTGAATTCTAAATAAATCACAGACAGTGTCACCAGCAAAGCACCCCCACACCATCACACCACCTCCTCCATGCTTCACGGTGGGAACCACACATGCGGAGATCATCCGTTCACCTACTCTGCGTCTCACAAAGACACAGCGGTCGGAACCAAAAATCTCAGATTTGGACTCATCAAACCAAAGGACAGATTTCCACCGGTGTAATGTCCATTGCTCGTGTTTCTTGGCCCAAGCAAGTCTCTTCTTCTTATTGGTGTCCTCCTTTAGTAGTGGTTTCTTTGCAGCAATTTGACCATGAAGGCCTGATTCACACAGTCTCCTCTGAACAGTTGATGTTGAGATGTGTCTGTTACTTGAACTCTGTGAAGCATTTATTTGGGCCGCAGTCTGAGGTGTAGTTACCTCTAATGAACTTATCCTCTGCAGCAGAGGTAACTCTGGGTCTTCCTTTCCTGTGGCGGTCCTCATGAGAGACAGTTTCATCATAGTGCTCTACGTTTTTTTGCGAATGAAGGCCTGATTCACACAGTCTCCTCTGAACAGTTGATGTTGAGATGTGTCTGTTACATTTGGGCTAATATTTCTAAGGCTGGTAACTGACTGAGGTTCATGACCTGACCCTATTCAAGTCTGTATGGATACATTCTACCCCTCTGTCTATACAGGTGTTAGAAGTCTAGCTTGATACTAGATTAGATGTCTCTGTGGGTATATTCTAGCCTCAGGACAAATTGTTACTCTCTCAATTGGAACACACACACACACACACACACACACACACACACACACACACACACACACACACACACACACACACACACACACACACACACACACACACACACACACACACACACAAACACAAGCAAGCCTCCAACTCAATCATCAAATTTGCAGACGACACAACAGTAGTGGGCTTGATTACCAACAACGACGAGACGGTCTACAGGGAGGAGGTGAGGGCCCTCGGAGTGTGGTGTCGGGAAAACAACCTCTCACTCAACGTCAACTAAGACTACGGAGATGATCGTGGACTTCAGGAAACAGCAGAGGGAGCACCCCCCTATCCACATCGACGGGACCGCAGTGGAGAAGGTGGAAAGCTTCAAGTTCCTCGACGTACACATCACTGACAAACTGAATTGGTCCACCCACACAGACAGTGTGGTGAAGAAGGCGCAACAGCTCCTCCTCATAAGAAATTCGGCTTAACAACTAAAACCCTCATAAGCTTTTACAGATGCACCATCGAGAGCATCCTGTCGGGCTGTATCTCCACCTGGTACGGCAACTGCTCCGCCCACAACCGCAAAGCTCTCCAGAGGGTGGTGAGGTCCGCCCAACGCATTACCGGAGGGAAAACTACCTGCCCTCTAGGACACCTACACCACCCGATGTTACAGGAAGGCCATAAATATCATCAAGGACAACAACCACCCGAGCCACTGCCTGTTCACCCCGCTATCATCCAGAAGGCGAGGTCAGTACAGGTGCATCAAAGCTGAGACAGAGAGACTGAAAAACAGCTTCTATCTCAAGGCCATCAGACTGTTAAACAGCCATCTCCAGCACATCAGAGGCAGCTGCCTATAGACAGATTAGGAATGACTTGCCACTTTTAGAAATGGATCACTAGCCACTTTAATAATGTCTCCGTATCTTGCGTTACTCATCTCATATGTATAAACTGCACTCCACACTATTCTACGGTATCTTAGTCACTTTTAAATTGTGTGTAAATACTGCATCCCCCATCTCATATGTATATAGTGTACTCTACACTATGCCACTGTATCTTAGTCCAATGCCGCTCTGACATATATAAGATTGGAGGGTATTATTTATTGCTGGAAAAATAAAGAGATTTAACAGATTGTGTTGCTGGAGGAATAAAGAGATTTAACATGTTGCTGGAGAAATACAGATATTTTTGGGACACAGTCCATGAGTATCCTAATCCTCTGTCCCAGTAGGCCTGTTGTACATGTAGCTAGAGGGTTCATTACCTAGGCCTGTATTTCTCATCCGGCTCCCTCCCTCCCTATCTCCCTCCCTCCCCATCTCCCTCCCCATCTCCCTCCCTCCCTATCTCTCTCCCTCCTTATCTCTCTCCCTCCCTCTCTCTCTCTCCCTCCCTATCTCTCTCTCTCCCTCCCTATCTCTTCCTCCCTATCTCTCTCTCTCCCTCCCTATCTCTCTCTCTCCCTCCCTATCTCTCTCCCTCCCTATCTCTCTCCATCCCTATCACTTTCCCTCCCTATCTCTCTCTCCCTCCCTATCTCTCTCTCCCTCCCTATCTCTCTCTCTCCCTCCCTATCTCTCTCCATCCCTATCACTTTCCCTCCCTATCTCTCTCTCTCCCTCCCTATCTCTCTCCCTCCCTCCCTATCTCTCTCCATCCCTATCACTTTCCCTCCCTATCTCTCTCTCCCTCCCTATCTCTCTCTCCCTCCCTATCTCCCTCCCCATCTCCCTCCCTCCCTATCTCTCTCCCTCCCTATCTCTCTCCCTCCTTATCTCTCTCCCTCCCTATCTCTCTCTCCCTCCCTATCTCTCTTCCCTCCCTCCCTATCTCTCTTCTCTCCCTCCCTATCTCTCTCCCTCCCTATCTCTCTCCATCCCTATCTCTCTCTCTCCCTCCCTATCTCTCTCCCTCCCTATCTCCCTCCCTATCTCTCTCCCTCCCTATCTCCCTCCCTCCCTATCTCTCTCCCTCCCTATCTCTCTCCCTCCCTATCTCTCTCCCTATCTCTCTCCCCCCCTCTACATATCTGGGTGTCAGTGGTGGAGAATCATACCCATTTAAAAGAGTAAAACTAGGACACTGTTTTAATGGAACAACGTTTAAACATTCTGTGTGTCTTCGACCAGACTTCTATACTGTACAATCAAATCCCTTCAGGTAGGCATCAGTGATATCTTCAACCCTCCGTCTCTCCGGTACCGAGTTTGTCTATCTATCTGTATCTAGCAGGTTTCTGTTCCCTAACGTTTAAATAATGCAGCAATGTTATGGACCACCATGTCTCCTCGGAGAAGTACACAGAAACACTCCCTTCAAGACACATAAATAACATTCATATCTTAACCCAACCATCTCTCCGTGTCCTCCCTCCATATATCCAGTGTTTCGTTAACTTTCTCCTCTCCCACATCCTGGCACCTGAAGTGTGTTTTTATTTTGTTTTTCTACAGTGTGTTGGTTGCTGGACCAGCGGTATGGAGGTCTGTGCTCAGGGGGGGGGGGGGGGGGGATATAGGGAGGTAAGGGGGGATAGAGGGGAGAAAGAGGGGAGATAGAGGGAGGTAATGGGGGATAGAGGGGGGGGATAGAGGGGAGATAGAGGGAGGTAATGGGGGATAGAGGGGAGATAGAGGGGAGATAGAGGGAGGTAATGGGGGATAGAGGGGAGATAGAGGGAGGTAATGGGGGATAGAGGGGAGATAGAGGGAGGTAATGGGGGATAGAGGGGAGATAGAGGGAGGTAATGGGGGATAGAGGGCGGTACTGGGGGATAGAGGGGAGATAGAGGGGGGATAGAGGCAGGTACTGGGGGATAGAGGGAGGGATAGAGGGGAGATAGAGGGAGGTAAGGGGGATATAGGGAGATAGAGGGAGGTACTGGGGGATAGAGGGAGGTACTGGGGGAGGTACTGGGGGATAGAGGGAGGTACTGGGGGATAGAGGGAGGTACTGGGGGATAGAGGGAGGGATAGAGGGAGGTAATGGGGGATAGAGGGGAGATAGAGGGAGATATAGGGTAGCTAGTTTGAATATGTCTTCATAGGGGAGAAGGTAGCTAGGTTGAAAATATGTTCAACCTAGTGAAAGAGAGATAGAGAGAAAGTGAGAGAGCAAGATAGTGTGTGTGTGTGTGTGTGTGTGTGTGTGTGTGTGTGTGTGTGTGTGTGTGTGTGTGTGTGTGTGTGTGTGTGTGTGTGTGTGTGTGTGTGTGTGTGTGTCGCTACGGTAGCCATTTGTTGCTCGCTTACTCTGTGAAGTACAGGCATCTCCTCCCCTCTCTGGAGAGAGATGGAGGGAGAAGGAAGAGGAGAGAGGTGGAGGGAGAAGGAAGAGGAGAGAGATGAGGGAGAAGGAAGAGGAGAGAGATGGAGGGAGAAGGAAGAGGAGAGAGATGGAGGGAGAAGGAAGAGGAGAGAGATGGAGGGAGGGAGAAGGAAGAGGAGAGAGATGGAGGGAGAAGGAAGAGGAGAGAGATGGAGGGAGAAGGAAGAGGAGAGAGATGGAGGGAGAAGGAAGAGGAGAGAGATGGAGGGAGAAGGAAGAGGAGAGAGATGAGGGAGAAGGAAGAGGAGAGAGATGGAGGGAGAAGGAAGAGGAGAGAGATGGAGGGAGGGAGAAGGAAGAGGAGAGAGATGGAGGGAGAAGGAAGAGGAGAGAGATGGAGGGAGAAGGAAGAGCAGAGGGGAGGGAGAAGGAAGAGGAGAGAGATGGAGGGAGAAGGAAGAGCAGAGGGGAGGGAGAAGGAAGAGGAGAGAGATGGAGGGAGAAGGAAGAGCAGAGGGGAGGGAGAAGGAAGAGGAGAGAGATGGAGGGAGAAGGAAGAGCAGAGGGGAGGTGGTTGAGCCACATCTCTTGCTTTCTTCTCTTTCTGTCTTCCAATTCCTGCTCCATTTTCTCTCTGCCAGAGTTCAAACATAAACATAAAGTTTGTAAACTATTTGTGACTCGTTTCAGGAAACTAGGTGTACAGTATGTCGCACGTCAGTTCTTCACATGAGATGCATTTTAACTGTTTTTTTTTTAGCAGAAAAACCTTCTGGAACATGTGAACTTTCATGTGCCTTAATAACAAACTTGTAAATACAAATACAATTGTTAAGTTACCAGCCTTATTGGTTTAGCCACAGAAAAAGACAGGGACTTGATTGGCTGAGATAATGAATGGGCTTGAAATGCGGGGAGATGAGTTTGGATTGGTCTGCCGTGTAGCATGCTTCTGTCTATAACGTGAGCTGTTCAGTATGTGTTAATAGTACTTTCTGCCGCACCGTTTTTGATAGATATAACGTTTGTAAGATGATACATACTTTGAGTTTTTTCCCGTATTCACTTCACTCGTACATAAGAGGGAGGCTTGAGCTGCTGGCAGATCAAACACACAGCCGGAACGCCGATTTAAACTGTTTACACGTCACAATCATTTGAAAGTTCGCTCAGAAAAATCAGCAAATGCTCACTTCAATTTTAACCTTACACCGATTAAGATAAGCAGAGTAATGTGTTTACATGCTTTTTCCATACATAATCAGATTAATATCTAATTATTACACGGAACCCAAACCGGCTGCGCAGGGTTTGGGTTCCGTATTTTGCCCCCCCCCCCCCCCACACACACGATCACGGCACGCAAGTTAAAGTATCTAAACAAACTCTGAACCAATGACATTAATTTGGGGACAGGTCGGAAAGCATTAAACATTTATGGCAATTTAGCTAGCTAGCTTGCTGTTGCTAACTAATTTGTCCTATTTAGCTGGCTTGCTGCGGCTAGCTAATTTGTCCTGGGATATAAACATTGGGTTGTTATTTTACCTGAAATGCACAAGGTCCTCTACTCCGACAATTAATCCACAGATAAAACGGCCAACCGAATCGTTTCTCGTCATCTCTCCTCCTTCCAGGCTTTTTCATCTTTGAACTTATATGGTGATTGGCATCTAAACTTTCATAGTATTACCACGACGAACGGCAACACAGTTCGTCTTTCTATCACCCACGTGGGTTTAACCAATGAGGAGATGGCACGTGGGTACCTGCTTCTATAAACCAATGAGGAGATGGGAGAGGCAGGACTTGCAGCGCGATCTGCGTCAGAAATAGAAAGAAGTTCTATTTTAGCCCTTGGCATCGCAGACGCTCGAGCAGCGTGGGTGCAATAATTGAATAACATAGATTTCTAAATTTTCTAAATCTAAATGTAACTATTAAAGACTACCAGAACCCACTGGATTCTCCAATTACCTTGAATGAGCTACAGGACAAAATAAAAACCCTCCAACCCAAAAAGGCCTGTGGTGTTGATGGTATCCTAAATGAAATGATCAAATATACAGACAACAAATTCCAATTGGCTATACTAAAACTCTTTAACATCATCCTCAGCTCTGGCATCTTCCCCGCTATTTGGAACCAAGGACTGATCACCCCAATCCACAAAAGTGGAGACAAATTTGACCCCAATAACTACCGGGGGATATGCGTCAACAGCAACCTTGGGAAAATCCTCTGCATTATCATTAACAGTAGACTCGTACATTTACTCAATGAAAACAATGTACTGAGCAAATGTCAAATTGGCTTTTTACCAAATTACCATACAACAGACCACGTATGCACCCTACACACCCTAATTGACAACCAAACAAACCAAAACAAAGGCAAAGTCTTCTCATGCTTTGTTGATTTCAAAAAAGCCTTCGACTCAATTTGGCATGAGGGTCTGCTATACAAATTGATGGAAAGTGGTGTTGGGGGTAAAACATATGACATTATAAAATCCATGTATACAAACAACAAGTGTGCGGTTAAAATTGGCAAAAAACACACACCTTTCTTCACACAGGGTCGTGGGGTGAGACAGGGATGCAGCTTAAGCCCCACCCTCTTCAACATATATATCACCGAATTGGCGCGGGCACTAGAACAGTCTGCAGCACCCGGCCTCACCCTACTAGAATCTGAAGTAAAATGTCTACTGTTTGCTGATGATCTGGTGCTTCTGTCCCCAACCAAAGAGGGCCTACAGCAGCACCTAGATCTTCTGCACAGATTCTGTCAGACGTAAACCCTGACAGTAAATCTCAATAAGCCAAAAATAATGTTCCAAAACAGGTCCAGTCGCCAGGACCACAAATACAAATTCCATCTAGACACCATTGCCCTAGAGCACACAAAAAAATTATACATACCTCAGCCTAAACATCAGCGCCACAGGTAACTTCCACAGAGCTGTGAACGATCTGAGAGACAAGGCAAGAAGGGCATTCTATGCCATCAAAAGGAACATAAAATTTGACATACCAATTAGGATCTGGCTAAAAATACTTGAATCAGTTATAGAACCCATTGCCCTTTATGGTTGTGAGGTCTGGGGTCCGCTCACCAACCAAGAATTCCCAAAATGGGACTCTACATGCAGAAGTCTGCCAAAATAGCCTCAGTGTACAACGTAAAACACCAAATAATGCATGCAGAGCAGAATTAGGCCGAAACCCGCTAATTATCAAAATCCAGAAAAGAGCCGTTAAATTCTACAACCACCTAAAAGGAAGCAATTCCCAAACCTTCCATAACAAAGCCATCACCTACAGGGAGATGAACCTGGAGAAGAGTCCCCTAAGCAAGCCGGTCCTGGGGCTCTGTTCACAAACACAAACACACCCCACAGAGCCCCAGGATAGCAACACAATTAGACCCAACGAAATGATGAGAAAACCAAAAGATAATTATCAATCAATCAAGTTTATTTTATATAGCCCTTCGTACATCAGCTAATATCTCGAAGTGCTGTACAGAAACCCAGCCTAAAACCCCAAACAGCAAGCAATGCAGGTGTAGAAGCACGGTGGCTGGGAAAAACTCCCTAGAAAGGCCAAAACCTAGGAAGAAACCTAGAGAGGAACCAGGCTATGAAGGGTGGCCAGTCCTCTTCTGGCTGTGCCGGGTGGCACAGCCAGAAGAGGCTGTGCCAGAAGAGGCAATTACTTGAGATATTGGAAAGAATTAACAAAAAAACATAGCAAACTAGAATACTATTTGGCCCTAAACAGAGAGTACACAGTGGCAGAATACCTGACCACTGTGACTGACCTAAATTTAAGGAAAGCTTTGACTATGTACAGACTCAGTGAGCATTGCCTTGCTATTGAGAAAGGCCGCCGTAGGCAGACCTGGCTCTCAAGAGAAGACAGGCTATGTGCACACTGCCCAGAAAATTAGGTAGAAACTGATCTGCACTTCCTAACCTCCTGCCAAATGTATGACCATATTAGAGACACATATTTCCCTCAGATTACACAGATCCACAAAGAATTAGAAAAAAATCTACTGGGTGAAATACCACAGTGTCCCATCACAGCAGCAAGATTTGTGACCTGTTGCCACAAGAAAAGGTCAACCAGTGAAGAACAAACACCATTGAAATACAACCCATATTTATGTTTTTTTTTTTTTTTTTAACTATTTGTACATCATTACAACACTGTATATAGACATAATATGACATTTGTAATGTCTTAATTACGCGTGAGTATTACCCTGACATGGTGAGCAGCGTAATTTGCTTTGCTGATTACAACCGACAGAACTAACAAATAGAGGACTAATGGGAAAATCAGAGAGATTCACAAAATGGGACAAACACCAAATTGAGACTCTCCATGCAGAATTCTGCAAAAATATCCTCTGTGTACAACGTAGAACACCAAATAATGCATGCGGTTTTATGGCGGTTTTGGAGCAGTGGCTTCTTCCTTGCTGAGCGGCCTTTCAAGTAATGTCGATATAGGACCTGTTATACTGTGGATATAGATATTTTTGTACCTGTTTCCTCCAGCATCTTCGCAAGGTCCTTTGCTGTTGTTCTGGGATTGATTTGTACTTTTCGCACCAAAGTACGTTCATCTCTAGGAGACAGAACGCGTCTCCTTCCTGAGCGGTATGACGGCTGCGTGGTCCCATAGTGTTTATACTTGCGTACTATTGTTTGTACAGATGAACATGGTACCTTCAGGTGTTTGGACATTGCTTCCAAGGATGAATCAGACATTTGTGGAGTGGTTGAAAAATGAGTTTTAATGACTCCAACCTAAGTGTATGTATATAAACTTCCGACTACAACTGTATGTTTCCCATGCCAATAAAGCCCCTTGAATTGAATTGGATTGAGAGAGAGAGAGAGAGAGAGAGAGAGAGAGAGAGAGAGAGAGAGAGAGAGAGAGAGAGAGAGAGAGAGAGAGAGAGAGAGAGAGAGAGAGAGAGAGAGAGAAAGAGAGAGAGAGAGAGAGAGAGAGAGAGAGAGAGTGAACAGTTCTGATCTATGTATGTGCTCCTACTGTGACTGTTGGCTCTATAGGTCATCATCTGTCAGTTCTTTAAGGTTAAACTGAGAAAAAGTCTTCAAAATAACACTGAAGACAAGTACCAGCCAACAGCAGCAGGCCAGACCTGACATTTACAAAACCTCCCGTCTGATGCACGCATGTGTGTGTGTCTCTGTGTGTGTGTGTGTGTGTGTGTGTGTGTGTGTGTGTGTGTGTGTGTGTGTGTGTGTGTGTGTGTGTGTGTGTGTGTCTGTGTCTGTGTCTGTGTCTGTGTTTCTGTGTGTGTGTGTGTGTGTGTGTGTGTGTGTGTGTGTGTGTGTGTGTGTGTGTGTGTGTGTGTGTGTGTGTGTGTCTCTGTGTGTGTCTGTGTGTGTGTGTGTGTGTGTGTGTGTGTGTGTGTGTGTGTGTGTGTGTGTGTGTGTGTGTGTGTGTGTGTGTGTGTGTGTGTGTCCGTTTGCAACAAAATCATTTCTAATGTCAGTAAGCATTAAAAAATATATGAATCAAATTTAGTTTACTTTGTTTACTTACTATTTACTTTGTAAAATTTAAATGTTCAAAGTAAAATAGTTTACTTTGTCCTTCAAATGTACTCACACTGTCCATTTACACAACCTCTGAAATATCAATGTCTAATCGCCTCTCTCCCCCTCTGCTCCAGCCTCTAACCTCCTCTCTCCCCCTCTGCTCCAGCCTCTAACCTCCTCTCTCCCTCTGCTCCAGCCTCTAACCTCCTCTCTCCCCCTCTGCTCCAGCCTCTAACCTCCTCTCTCCCACTGCTCCAGTCTCTAACCTCCTCTCTCTCACTGCTCCAGCCTCTAACCTCCTCTCTCCCACTGCTCCAGCCTCTAACCTCCTCTCTCCCCCTCTGCTCCAGTCTCTAACCTCCTCTCTCCCCCTCTGCTCCATCCTCTAACCTCCTCTCTCCCCCTCTGCTCCATCCTCTAACCTCCTCTCTCCCCCTCTGCTCCAGCCTCTAACCTCCTCTCTCTCCCTCTGCTCCAGCCTCTAACCTCCTCTCTCCCACTGCTCCAGCCTCTAACCTCCTCTCTCCCCCTCTGTTCCAGCCTCTCCTACATAATGTCTAACCTCCTCTCTCCCCCTCTGCTCCAGCCTCTAACCTCCTCTCCCCCTCTGCTCCAGCCTCTCCTACATAATGTCTAACCTCCTCTCTCCCCCTCTGCTCCAGCCTCTAAACTCCTCTCCCCCCCTCTGCCCCAGCCTCTAACCTCCTCTCTCCCCCTCTGCTCTAGCCTCTAACCTCCTCTCTCTCCCTCTGCTCCAGCCTCTAACCTCCTCTCTCCCCCTCTGCTCCAGCCTCTAACCTCCTCTCTCCCCCTCTGCTCTAGCCTCTAACCTCCTCTCTCTCCCACTGCTCCAGCCTCTAACCTCCTCTCTCCCTCTGCTCCAGCCTCTAACCTCCTCTCTCCCCCTCTGTTCCAGCATCTAACCTCTTCTCTCCCACTGCTCCAGCCTCTAACCTCCTCTCTCCCCCTCTGCTCCAGCCTCTAACCTCCTCTCTCCCCCTCTGCTCTAGCCTCTAACCTCCTCTCTCTCCCTCTGCTCCAGGCTCTAATCTCCTCTCTCCCCCTCTGCTCCAGCCTCTAACCTCCTCTCTCCCCCTCTGCTCCAGCATCTAACCTCCTCTCTCCCACTGCTCCAGCCTCTAACCTCCTCTCTCCCCCTCTGCTCCAGCATCTAACCTCCTCTCTCCCACTGCTCCAGCCTCTAACCTCCTCTCTCCCCCTCTGCTCCAGCCTCTAACCTCCTCTCTCCCCCTCTGCTCTAGCCTCTAACCTCCTCTCTCTCCCTCTGCTCCAGGCTCTAATCTTCTCTCTCCCCCTCTGCTCCAGCCTCTAACCTCCTCTCTCCCCCTCTGCTCCAGCATCTAACCTCCTCTCTCCCACTGCTCCAGCCTCTAACCTCCTCTCTCCCTCTGCTCCAGCCTCTAACCTCCTCTCTCCCCCTCTGCTCCAGCATCTAACCTCCTCTCTCCCACTGCTCCAGCCTCTAACCTCCTCTCTCCCTCTGCTCCAGCCTCTAACCTCCTCTCTCCCCCTCTGCTCCAGCATCTAACCTCCTCTCTCCCACTGCTCCAGCCTCTAACCTCCTCTCTCCCCCTCTGTTCCAGCATCTAACCTCCTCTCTCCCACTGCTCCAGCCTCTAACCTCCTCTCTCCCCCTCTGCTCCAGCATCTAACCTCCTCTCTCCCACTGCTCTAGCCTCTAACCTCCTCTCTCTCCCTCTGCTCCAGCCTCTAACCTCCTCTCTCCCCCTCTGCTCCAGCCTCTAACCTCCTCTCTCCCCCTCTGCTCTAGTCTCTAACCTCCTCTCTCCCCCTCTGCTCCAGCCTCTAACCTCCTCTCTCCCCCTCTGTTCCAGCCTCTCCTACATAATGTCTAACCTCCTCTCCCCCCTCTGCTCCAGCCTCTAGCCTCCTCTCTCCCCCTCTGTTCCAGCCTCTCCTACATAATGTCTAACCTCCTCTCCCCCCTCTGCTCCAGCCTCTAGCCTCCTCTCTCCCCCTCTGTTCCAGCCTCTCCTACATAATGTCTAACCTCCTCTCTCCCCCCCCAATCCCAGTCCTTTCCATCGCCAGCCCATTGGCTGGCCTCCACCTGCCCGGTAGCCATGATGCTTAGCAGCTCTGTCGAGGTGCCCAGTCCCGGCCACGGCGGTATGTCCGGTCTCTCCGTGATGAGGGTGGCGGCGGTGGGGAACGTGGTCCGGTCCTCCAGTATCTCGGGAGCTGTATACAGCCTGGAGAAGAGTCCCGGCAGTGGTGGTGGGCCGGGAGAGGCGGGAACGCTGACCGGGAACAAGAAGAGACGATCCAGCCTTGGAGCTAAGATGGTGGCCATTGTGGGACTGTCGCAGTGGAGCAAGAGTACCCTGCAGCTCAACCAGCAAGGTCAGTTTCACTGTGGTTTCACTGGTTTCAACTGGTTGTTTTTTTGAGTTGTTTGCGGCCATTTTGGGGCAGTGGAGCTACTGTAGGAGAAGAGTCCTGTTGCTCAACCAGAAAGGTGGGAGAAATCACAGTCAAACACGGTACATTATTCTTATTGATGAGGTTGTTGTTCGTACTCGGTCTTGGATGATCACTCTTCCTCACTTTCCATCGCTCATGTTTTCTCTCACATGTCTGGTTAATAATACCGCTCCATCTCCTCCTTCCTTCCTTCCTATGTCCTGAGTCTACTCTCTCTTTCTCTTCTCCTTGTTGGGTAATACTGTACGTGATACACTTCTGTTTCTTACTTGTTCCCTCCTTCCTCCGCTTGGAATCTCTCACCATTCCTGCTAGGTCAGAGATTTTGTCACACTCTCTCTCTCTCTTTCTCTTTCTCTTTCTCTCCATCTCTCTCACTATCATTTTGATGTAATTTCTCTTATCTCCCGCGTTCATTATTTTCTTTAGAGGGAGTTGAAGAGAGGGAGGAGAAGAGAGGGAGTAGAAGAGAGGGAAGATAAGAGAGGGAGGTGAAGAGAGGAAGGAAAAGAGAGGGATGTGGAGAGAGGGAGGAGAACAGTAGAGAGGAGAAGAGAGGGAGGAGAAGAGAGGAAGGAAAAGAGAGGGATGTGAAGAGAGGGAGGAGAACAGTAGAGAGGAGAAGAGAGGGAGGAGAAGAGAGGAAGGAAAAGAGAGGGATGTGAAGAGAGGGAGGAGAACAGTAGAGAGGAGAAGAGAGGGAGGAAAAGAAAGGGAGGAGAAGAGTAGAGAGGAGAAGAGTAGAGAGGAGAAGAGAGGGAGGAGAAGAGTAGAGAGGAGAAGAGAGGGAGGAAAAGAGAGGGAGAGAGAAGAGTAGAGAGGAGAAGAGAGGGAGGAGAAGGGTAGAGAGGAGAAGAGAGGGAGGAGAAGAGTAGAGAGGAGAAGAGAGGGAGGAGAAGAGTAGAGAGTAGAAGAGAGGGAGGATAAGAGTAGAGAGGAGAAGAGAGGGAGGAGAAGGGTAGAGAGGAGAAGAGAGGGAGGAGAATATAGGGAGGAGAAGAGTAGAGAGGAGAAGAGAGGGAGGAGAGGAGTAGAGAGGAGAAGAGAGGGAGGATAAGAGTAGAGAGGAGAAGAGAGGGAGGAGAAGAGTAGAGAGGAGAAGAGAGGGAGGAGAAGAGTAGAGAGGAGAAGAGAGGGAGGAGAAGGGTAGAGAGGAGAAGAGAGGGAGGAGAAGAGAGGGAGGAGAAGAGTAGAGAGGAGAAGAGAGGGAGGAGAAGAGTAGAGAGGAGAAGAGAGGGAGGAGAGGAGAAGAAAGATGAGAACAGATGTAGTAGACCGTACAGTGAAATGTTTAATTACAAGCCCTTAAACAACAATGAAGTTTTAAGAAAATACCTACAAAAATGATTAAAGAGCAGCAGTAAAATAATAATAGCGAGGCTCTATACAGGGTGTTACGGTACAGAGTCAATGTGGAGGCTATATACAGGGGGTACCGGTACAGAGTCAATGTGGAGGCTATATACAGGGGGTACCGGTACAGAGTCAATGTGGAGGCTATATATAGGTGGTACTAGTACAGAGTCAATGTGGAGGCTATATACAGGGGGTACCGGTACAGAGTCAATGTGGAGGCTATATACAGGGTGTTACGGTACAGAGTCAATGTGGAGGCTATATACAGGGGGTACCGGTACAGAGTCAATGTGGAGGCTATATACAGGGTGTTACGGTACAGAGTCAATGTGGAGGCTATATACAGGGTGTACCGGTACAGAGTTAATGTGGAGACTATATACAGGGTGTTACGGTACAGAGTCAATGTGGAGGCTATATACAGGGTGTTACGGTACAGAGTCAATGTGGAGGCTATATACAGGGGTACCGGTACAGAGTCAATGTGGAGGCTATATACAGGGGGTACCGGTACAGAGTCAATGTGGAGGCTATATACAGGGTGTTACGGTACAGAGTCAATGTGGAGGCTATATACAGGGTGTTACGGTACAGAGTCAATGTGGAGGCTATATACAGGGGGTACCGGTACAGAGTCAATGTGGAGGCTATATACAGGGGGTACCGGTACAGAGTCAATGTGGAGGCTGTATACAGGGGGTACCGGTACAGAGTCAATGTGGAGACTATATACAGGGTGTTACGGTACAGAGTCAATGTGGAGGCTATATACAGGGTGTTACGGTACAGAGTCAATGTGGAGGCTATATACAGGGTGTACCGGTACAGAGTCAATGTGGAGGCTATATACAGGGTGTTACGGTACAGAGTCAATGTGGAGGCTATATACAGGGTGTTACGGTACAGAGTCAATGTGGAGGCTATATACAGGGTGTACCTGTACAGAGTCAATGTGGAGGCTATATACAGGGTGTTACGGTACAGAGTCAATGTGGAGGCTATATACAGGGTGTACCAGTACAGAGTCAATGTGGAGGCTATAAACAGGGTGTACCTGTACAGAGTCAATGTGGAGGCTATATACAGGGGGTACCGGTACAGAGTCAATGTGGAGACTATATACAAGGGGTACCTGTACAGAGTCAATGTGGAGGCTATATACAGGGTGTTACGGTACAGAGTCAATGTGGAGGCTATATACAGGGTGTTACGGAACAGAGTCAATGTGGAGGCTATATACAGGGTATTACGGTACAGAGTCAATGTGGAGGCTATTTACAGGGTATTACGGTACAGAGTCAATGTGGAGGCTATATACAGGGTGTTACGGTACAGAGTCAATGTGGAGGCTATATACAGGGTGTTACGGTACAGAGTCAATGTGGAGACTATATACAGGGTATTACGGTACAGAGTCAATGTGGAGGCTATATACAGGGTGTTACGGTACAGAGTCAATGTGGAGGCTATATACAGGGGGTACCGGTACAGAGTCAATGTGGAGGCTATATACAGGGTGTTACGGTACAGAGTCAATGTGGAGGCTATATACAGGGTGTTACGGTACAGAGTCAATGTGGAGGCTATATACAGGGTGTTACGGTACAGAGTCAATGTGGAGGCTATATACAGGGTGTTACGGTACAGAGTCAATGTGGAGGCTATATACAGGGTGTTACGGTACAGAGTCAATGTGGAGGCTATATACAGGGTGTTACGGTACAGAGTCAATGTGGAGGCTATATACAGGGGGTACCGGTACAGAGTCAATGTGGAGGCTATATACAGGGTGTTACGGTACAGAGTCAATGTGGAGGCTATATACAGGGTGTTACGGTACAGAGTCAATGTGGAGGCTATATACAGGGGGTACCGGTACAGAGTCAATGTGCGGGGGTACCGGTTAGTCGAGGTAATTGAGGTAATATGTACATGTAGGTAGGGGTAAAGTGACTATGCATAGATAATAACAACAGAGAGTAGCAGCAGCGTAGGGGGGGGGGCAATGCAAATAGTCTGGGTAGCCATTTGACTAGATGTTCAGGAGTCTTATGGCTTGAGGGTAGGAGCTTGTTTAGAAGCCTCTTGGAGAGAGATAGGGGAGGGAGGTCGGGGGAAGACCTTTACTGTTTAGGGGAAGAAGAGCTCCCTGTTAACCTACCCACTCGCCGTCGTACCTCCCCCTTTCCTGACATGCGTTCCTGGCACACGTCTACTTCCTGATGGTCTGTGACACGCAAGTTGGCATTTATTGTCATGAATGTTGTTCTGGGAGGGGGGTGGGGGGGGGGCAGCTCTGCAGAGTGATCACTAGCTGGCCCAGCCACAAAGTTATAAAATCTGATGTTAAACCTAACCCTAGCAGAAATCACTCAGTTCTCACACACACACACACACACACACACACACACACACACACACACACACACACACACACACACACACACACACACACACACACACACACACACACACACACACACACACACACACACACACACACACACACACACACACAGAGGATTGTAACATTCTCTGCTTCACAGAAACATGGCTCTCTCGGGATATGTTGTCGGAATCGGTTCAGCCACCGGGCTTCTCCATGCATCGCGCCGACAGAGATAAACACCTCTCGGGAAGAGGAAGGGCGGGGGTGTATGCTTTATGATGAACGACTCATGGTGTAATCATAACAACATACAGGAACAAGTTTTCTGCTCACCCAACCTATATTTCCTTAAATCAATTGCCGGCCATTTTACCTACCAAGAGAATTCTCGTCAGTTATAGTCACAGCTGTGGCCATTCCCCTCAAGCAGACACCAAGACGGCCCTATAGGAACTTCATTGGACTCTATGCAAACTGGAAACCACATATCTGAGGCTGCATTTATTGTAGCTGAGGATTTTAACAATAAAAATTTGAGAACAAGCTACCTAAATTCTACCAGCAATTGATTGCACTACGCGCGGTGGTAATAACCTTGACCACTGCTACTCTAACTTCCGTGATGCATACAATGCCCTCCCCCGCTCCTTTCGGCAAGTCCGATCACGACGCCATCTGCTCCTACCGTCTTTAGGCAGAAACTCAAACAGGATGTACCAGTGACGAGAACCATTCAACGCGGTCTGACCAACCGGAAGCCACGCTTCAAGATTGTTTTGATCACGTGGACTGGAATATGTTCCGGTCAGCCTCAGAGAACAACATCGACCTATACGCTGACTCAGAGAACAACATCGACCTATACGCTGACTCAGAGAACAACATCGACCTATACGCTGACTCAGAGAACAACAACGACCTATACGCTGACTCAGAGAACAACATCAACCTATACGCTGGCTCAGAAAACAACAACGACCTATCGCTGACTCAGAGAACAACATCGACCTATACGCTGACTCAGAGAACAACATCGACCTATACGCTGACTCAGAGAAACACATGACCTATACGCTGACTCAGAGAACAACAACGGCCTATATCGCTGACTCAGAGAACAACATCGACCTATACGCTGACTCAGAGAACAACATCGACCTATACGCTGACTCAGAGAACAACAACGACCTATACGCTGACTCAGAGAACAACATCGACCTATACGCTGACTCAGAGAACAACATCGACCTATACGCTGACTCAGAGAACAACAACGACCTATACGCTGAATCAGAGAACAACACGACCTATACGCTGACTCAGAGAACAACATCGACCTATACGCTGACTCAGAGAACAACATGACCTATACGCTGACTCAGAGAACAACAACGACCTATACGCTGACTCAGAGAACAACATCGACCTATACGTTGACTCAGAGAACAACATCGACCTATACGCTGATCAGAGAACAACATCGACCTATACGCTGACTCAGAACAACAACATCGACCTATACGCTGACTCAGAGAACAACATCGACCTATACGCTGACTCAGAGAACAACATCAACCTAACGCTGACTCAGAGAACAACATCGACCTATACGCTGACTCAGGGAACAATCGACCTATACGCTGACTCAGAGAACAACATCGTCCTATACCCTGACTCAGAGAAAAACATTGACCATACTTTGCCCGGTGAGTGCGTTTATTAAGACGTGTATTGGAGATGTTGTTCCCACTGTGACTATTAAAACTACCCTAACCAGAAACCGTGAGGGTGGTGGTATTCGCGCAAAACTGAAAGTGCAAACCACTGCATTTAACCATGGAAAGACGTCTGGGAATATGGCTGAATATAAACAGTGTAGTTATTTCCTCCGCAAGGCAATCAAACAATTGAAATGACAGTACAGGGACAAGGTGGAGTCGCAGTCAACGGCTCAGACACAAGACGTATGTGGCAGGGTCTACAGGTAACCACGGAATACAAAAGAAAAACCAGCCACGTCACGGACACCGACGTCACGCTTCCAGACAAACTAAACACCTTCTTGCCCACTTTGAGGATAACACTGTGCCACCGTTGCGGCCCGTAACAAAGACTGTACCCCCCCCTCCTTCTCCATGGCTGACGTGAGTAAAAGATTTAAACGTGTTAACCCTCGCAATGCTGCTGATCCAGACGGCATCCCTAGCCACGTCCTCAGCGCATGCGCAGACCAACCAGCTGGCTGGTGTGTTTACAGACATATTCAATCGCTCCCTATCCCAGTCTGCTGTCCCCACAGCTTCAAGATGGCTACAATTGATCCTGTATCCAAGAAGGCAAAGGTAACTGAACTAAATGACTATCGTCCCGTAGCACTCAATTCTGTCATCATGAAGTGCTTTAAGAGACTAGTCAAGGATCATATCACCCCACCTTACCGGCCACCCTAGACCACTCAGTTTGCATACTGCCCCAACAGACCCACAGACCACGCAATCGCCATCACACTGCACACTGCCCTATCCCATCTGGACAAGAGGAATACCCTGTAAGAATGCTGTTCATTGACTACAGCTCAGCATCCACACACCATAGTATCCTCCAAGTTCATCATCAAGCTGGAGGCCCTGGGTCTCAACCCCGCCCTGTGCAATGGGTCCTGGACTTTCTGACGGGCCGCCCCCAGGTGGGTGAAGGTAGGAAACAACACCTCACTTCGCTGACCCTCAACACTGGGGCCCCACAAGGGTGCGTGCTCACCCTCTCCTGTACTCCCTGTTCACTGGCCATGCACGCCTAGTGGGCTTGATAACCAACAACGACGAGACAGCTACGGGAGGAGGTGAGGGTACTCGGAGTGTGGTGTCAGGAAAATAACCTCTCACTCAACGTCAACAAAACAAAGCAGATGATCATGGATTTCAGGAAACAACAGAGGGAGCACAACCCTATCCATATCGAAGGGACAAGAGTGGAGAAGGTGGAAAGTTTTAAATTCCTTGGCGTACAATCCAGACAAAACTGAATTGGTCCACCCACACAGACAGCGTTGTGAAGAAGGAGCAGCAGCACCTCTTCAACCTCAGGAGGCTGAGACATTCGGTTGTGCACCCAAAACCTGAAAATCTTTTACAGATGCACAATCGAGAGAGCATCTGTCGGGCTGTATCAGCCTGGTACGGCAACTGCACCGCCCTCAACCGCAAGGCTCTCCAGAGGGTAGTGAGGTCTGCACAACGCATCACTGGGGCAAACTACCTGCCCTCCAGGACACTACACACCCAATGTCACAGGAAGGCCATAAAGATCATCAAGGACATCAACCACAGCCATTGCCTGTTCACCCCGCTATCATTCAGAAGGCGAGGTCAGTACAGCTGCATCAAAGCTGGGACCGAGAGACTGAAAAACAGCTTCTATCTCAAGGCCATCAGACTGTAAACAGCCAACATAACTCAGAGAGGCTACTGCCATAATTGAGACCCAATCACTAGTCACTTTAAACAATGTTTTCATATCTAACATTACTCATATCATATGTATATTCTGTATTTTATACCATCTATTGCATCTTGCCTATTCCGCTCGGCCATCGCTCACCATATATTTATTTACATATTTCATTCACCCCTTTAGATTTGTGTGTATTTGTGGAGTATACTTGTTAGATATTACTGCACTGTTGGAACTAGAAGCACAAGCATTTCGTACACTCGCAATAAAATCTGCTAAAACATGTGTATGTGACCAATAAACATCTGCTAACCATGGGTATGTGAAAAATACAATTTGATTTGATTTGACACAGACTTTTGAGGAGATTACACCATATGTGCATGTACCTCATTCGACCAAACTCTGCTCTCTGGTTATTTGTGTAAATGTTTGTCTTTTAAATGAATCTGTGGTTTCCTACAGTACACTGTCTTTGCCCTGACAAGTCTTTAACACACCTTATATAAGGCTATACAGGCCTATCTCTAAATGAGTACATTAGTATCCGGTGTGTAGTGATTATAGGGGAACAGGTGAAGCTTGTGGGTTTACAGAGAAACTGCGTGTTATAAAAGGCTGTAGTACAGCTCTAGCCATCAAGGTTGGGCTTAATTCCATTCCAATTCCAGACAATCAACAAGTACACTGACATTCTAATTCTAATTCCTTCAATGCTTTTCAAATGAGGAACATATGGAATTGGAATGTTGGTTTACTTTCTGAATGGACTGGAATTGAAATGGAATTGAACCTGATCCTGCTGTCCTGTCTGAACGTGTTTGGAGCTGGGTTGCCCTTAATGTAGTGAATTAGAGAAGTGAAACCACTAATCTAGCACAAAGACAGGTGGGGGAAAAAAGGCTACCTAAGTATGGTTCCCAATCAGAGACAACGATAGACAGCTGTCCCTGATTGAGAACCACACCCTGCCAAAACATAAAAATACAAAATCATAGAAACACAAAACATAGAATGCCCACCCCAAATCACACCCTGACCAAACCAAATAGAGACATTAAAAGGCTCTCTAAGGTCAGGGCGCGACATGTCCAAAGGAATAGATTTCTATGGGTTTATTTTGGACCTAAGCTTGTCACCTGCCTTCACGCCTTCGGGACAACGACTCCCATTGTTAAGTCATAGACATGAGCATCTCGTCCTTATATAAAGATCTCTGAAAAAAATGTATACAATTCCATGTGAATTCAAAATGCAGCTGCACTGGTGCCAGGAACGGTTTGGGACTCACGGTGCGTCACTTTCAACTTGTTAAGCACCATTTCTAGACCTCAATTCCACCTCACAAAGTTTTCATCTCCTTCTCGTCTAACTTCTCAAAGTATTTGCCAACTTTGTCGTTTGCCTTTCTTTGCCATTTTTCAGCCTCTTTTTTGTGGGCAGTCAGCACATAGCCAGTCTTCTCTTGAGAGCCAGGTCTGCCTACGGCGGCCTTTCTCAATAGCGAGGCTATGCTCACTGAGTCTGTACATAGTCAAAGATCTCCTTAATTTTGGGTCAGTCGGAGTGGTCAGGGTTTCTGCCACTGTGTACTCTCTGTTTAGGGCCAAATAGCATTGTAACGCTCGTCCTCCTCCTCGTCTGAAGAGGAGCACGGATCGGACCAAAACGCAGCGTGGTTTGAATACATACTTGTTTAATTAAAGAAAGACGAACACGAAAAAACACTTGATAAACTACAAAACAATAAACGACGTTAACAGACCTGAACTTGAGAACATATAACATGAACGCACGAACAGGAAGGAACACACGAACAGGAAGGAAAACACGAACGAACGGCACAAACACTGACACAGGAACAATCACCCACAAACGAACAGTGAGACCAGCCTACCTTAATATGGTTCTCAATCAGAGGAAACGTAAAACACCTGCCCCTGATTGAGAACCATATCAGGCTAATAACAATGAACCCAACATAGAAACACATAACATAGAATGCCCACCCAGCTCACGTCCTGACCAACTAAACAAAAACAAAACAAAGGAAAATAAGGTCAGGAACGTGACAAGCATTCTAGTTTGCTCTGTTTTTTTGTTAATTCATTCCAATGTGTCAAGAAATTATCTTTTTGTTTTCTCGTGATTTGGTTTGGTCTAATTGTGTTGCTGTCCTGGGGCTCGGTGGGGTCTATTTGTTTTGTGAACAGAGCCCAATAATGCATGCAAAGCAGAATTAGGCCAATACCCGCTAATTATCAAAATCCAGAAAAGATCAAAACCATTTGTAATTGTTGTTAATTTTCTTAAGTTGTCTGCTTGAAGTGTTTTATTTCGATAGGGAAGCTGAGAGGTCAAAAGTACTATTTAGGTTTTCTACTGCCAAGTTTACACCTTCACTATTACAATGGAACGTTTGTCCAGGAAGTTGTCTTAAAGGGGATTGAATTTGTTGTTGCCTAATAGTTTTTTGTTAGGTTTCTACTCTACTTCCCTTCCACTATATAGCATTTCTTAATATTATTCAGTTTTCGTTGATGCCTCATGATTGAGTATTGCTCTGTTCAAGTAGACTGTGATTTGCTCCATCTCTCTCCATCTCTCTCTCTCTCTAGTTTAATTATGGCAACCCGTTTCCACTCTCTGTAATTTTCTCTCGTCTTTTTTAGTGTTCTTCCACCCTTCAGCTTTGTCTCTCTAATCAAAAGCAGATCAATTCAGTATCAAATTACATGGTACCTCACTGTAATTAATTAAAACAGTTAGATAACAAACCTTTGTAACACACACACACACACACACACACACACGCACACACACACACACACACACACACACACACACACACACACACACACACACACACACACTCATACACACAAACACTCATACACACAAACACACATACAAACACACACTCAGACACACACACACATTAACACACACGGCTATGATCGCGCCAACAGAGATGGTCGCCTCGCTTCAAGTTCTTAGGAAACTATGCAGTATTTTGTTTTTTTTAAATGTATTATTTCCTACATTATTACCCCAGGAAATCTTAAGTCTGATTACATACAGCCGGGAAGAACTATTGGATATAAGAGCGATGTCGACTCACTAACATTACGACCAGGAATACATCTTCCCCGAAGCGGATCCTCTGTTCAGACCTCCACCCTGGACATGGGATCTAATTCCAGTAGTCGACCCAAGACAACGGCGTCGCAGAATGGGCAGACGGAGCGGCCTCCTGGTCAGGCTTCGTAGACGGGCACATCGCCCACCGCTCCCGAGTATACTACTAATCAATATCCAGTCTCTTGACAACAAGGTAGACGAAAATCGAGCAAGGGTTGCCTTCCAGAGAGACATCAGAGATTGTAACATTCTCTGCTTCACAGAAACATGGCTCTCTCGGGATATGTTGTCGGAATCGGTTCAGCCACCGGGCTTCTCCATGCATCGCGCCGACAGAGATAAACACCTCTCTGGGAAGAGGAAGGGCGGGGGTGTATGCTTTATGATGAACGACTCATGGTGTAATCATAACAACATACAGGAACTCAAGTTCTTCTGCTCACCCAACCTATATTTCCTTATAATCAATTGCCGGCCATTTTACCTACCAAGAGAATTCTCGTCAGTTATAGTCACAGCTGTGGCCATTCCCCCTCAAGCAGACACCAAGACGGCCCTATAGGAACTTCATTGGACTCTATGCAAACTGGAAACCACATATCCTGAGGCTGCATTTATTGTAGCTGAGGATTTTAACAATAAAAATTTGAGAACAAGGCTACCTAAATTCTACCAGCATATTGATTGCACTACGCGCGGTGGTAATAACCTTGACCACTGCTACTCTAACTTCCGTGATGCATACAATGCCCTCCCCCGCCCTCCTTTCGGCAAGTCCGATCACGACGCCATCTTGCTCCTACCGTCTTATAGGCAGAAACTCAAACAGGATGTACCAGTGACGAGAACCATTCAACGCTGGTCTGACCAACCGGAAGCCACGCTTCAAGATTGTTTTGATCACGTGGACTGGAATATGTTCCGGTCAGCCTCAGAGAACAACATCGACCTATACGCTGACTCAGAGAACAACATCGACCTATACGCTGACTCAGAGAACAACATCGACCTATACGCTGACTCAGGGAACAACATCGACCTATACGCTGACTCAGAGAACAACATCAACCTATACGCTGACTCAGAAAACAACAACGACCTATACGCTGACTCAGAGAACAACATCGACCTATACGCTGACTCAGAGAACAACATCGACCTATACGCTGACTCAGAGAACAACATCGACCTATACGCTGACTCAGAGAACAACAACGGCCTATACGCTGACTCAGAGAACAACATCGACCTATACGCTGACTCAGAGAACAACATCGACCTATACGCTGACTCAGAGAACAACAACGACCTATACGCTGACTCAGAGAACAACATCGACCTATACGCTGACTCAGAGAACAACAACGACCTATACGCTGACTCAGAGAACAACATCGACCTATACGCTGACTCAGAGAACAACATCGACCTATACGCTGACTCAGAGAACAACATCGACCTATACGCTGACTCAGAGAACAACATCGACCTATACGCTGACTCAGAGAACAACAACGACCTATACGCTGACTCAGAGAACAACATCGACCTATACGTTGACTCAGAGAACAACATCGACCTATACGCTGACTCAGAGAACAACATCGACCTATACGCTGACTCAGAACAACAACATCGACCTATACGCTGACTCAGAGAACAACATCGACCTATACGCTGACTCAGAGAACAACATCAACCTATACGCTGACTCAGAGAACAACAACGACCTATACGCTGACTCAGAGAACAACATCGACCTATACGCTGACTCAGAGAACAACAACGACCTATACGCTGACTCAGAGAACAACATTGACCTATACGTTGACTCGGTGAGTGCGTTTATTAAGACGTGTATTGGATATGTTGTTCCCACTGTGACTATTAAAACCTACCCTAACCAGAAACCGTGGATGGGTGGTGGTATTCGCGCAAAACTGAAAGTGCAAACCACTGCATTTAACCATGGAAAGACGTCTGGGAATATGGCTGAATATAAACAGTGTAGTTATTTCCTCCGCAAGGCAATCAAACAATTGAAATGACAGTACAGGGACAAGGTGGAGTCGCAAGTCAACGGCTCAGACACAAGACGTATGTGGCAGGGTCTACAGGTAACCACGGACTACAAAAAGAAAACCAGCCACGTCACGGACACCGACGTCACGCTTCCAGACAAACTAAACACCTTCTTTGCCCACTTTGAGGATAACACTGTGCCACCGTTGCGGCCCGCTAACAAAGACTGTACCCCCCCCCTCCTTCTCCATGGCTGACGTGAGTAAAAGATTTAAACGTGTTAACCCTCGCAATGCTGCTGATCCAGACGGCATCCCTAGCCACGTCCTCAGCGCATGCGCAGACCAACCAGCTGGCTGGTGTGTTTACAGACATATTCAATCGCTCCCTATCCCAGTCTGCTGTCCCCACATGCTTCAAGATGGCTACAATTGATCCTGTATCCAAGAAGGCAAAGGTAACTGAACTAAATGACTATCGTCCCGTAGCACTCACTTCTGTCATCATGAAGTGCTTTAAGAGACTAGTCAAGGATCATATCACCTCCACCTTACCGGCCACCCTAGACCTACTTCAGTTTGCATACTGCCCCAACAGACCCACAGACCACGCAATCGCCATCACACTGCACACTGCCCTATCCCATCTGGACAAGAGGAATACCTATGTAAGAATGCTGTTCATTGACTACAGCTCAGCATCCAACACCATAGTATCCTCCAAGTTCATCATCAAGCTGGAGGCCCTGGGTCTCAACCCCGCCCTGTGCAATTGGGTCCTGGACTTTCTGACGGGCCGCCCCCAGGTGGTGAAGGTAGGAAACAACACCTCCACTTCGCTGACCCTCAACACTGGGGCCCCACAAGGGTGCGTGCTCAGCCCTCTCCTGTACTCCCTGTTCACCTGGCCATGCACGCCTAGTGGGCTTGATAACCAACAACGACGAGACAGCCTACAGGGAGGAGGTGAGGGTACTCGGAGTGTGGTGTCAGGAAAATAACCTCTCACTCAACGTCAACAAAACAAAGCAGATGATCATGGATTTCAGGAAACAACAGAGGGAGCACAACCCTATCCATATCGAAGGGACAAGAGTGGAGAAGGTGGAAAGTTTTAAGTTCCTTGGCGTACACATCCCAGACAAACTGAATTGGTCCACCCACACAGACAGCGTTGTGAAGAAGGAGCAGCAGCACCTCTTCAACCTCAGGAGGCTGAAGACATTCGGTTTGTCACCCAAAACCCTGACAATCTTTTACAGATGCACAATCGAGAGCATCCTGTCGGGCTGTATCAGCCTGGTACGGCAACTGCACCGCCCTCAACCGCAAGGCTCTCCAGAGGGTAGTGAGGTCTGCACAACGCATCACTGGGGCAAACTACCTGCCCTCCAGGACACCTACACCACCCAATGTCACAGGAAGGCCATAAAGATCATCAAGGACATCAACCACCCGAGCCATTGCCTGTTCACCCCGCTATCATTCAGAAGGCGAGGTCAGTACAGCTGCATCAAAGCTGGGACCGAGAGACTGAAAAACAGCTTCTATCTCAAGGCCATCAGACTGCTAAACAGCCAACACTAACTCAGAGAGGCTACTGCCTACATTGAGACCCAATCACTAGTCACTTTAAACAATGTTTTCATATCTAACATTACTCATATCATATGTATATTCTGTATTTTATACCATCTATTGCATCTTGCCTATTCCGCTCGGCCATCGCTCATCCATATATTTATTTGTACATATTCTCATTCACCCCTTTAGATTTGTGTGTATTTGTGTGTATTACTTGTTAGATATTACTGCACTGTTGGAACTAGAAGCACAAGCATTTCGCTACACTCGCAATAACATCTGCTAACCATGTGTATGTGACCAATAACATCTGCTAACCATGGGTATGTGAAAAATACAATTTGATTTGATTTGACACAGACTTTTGAGGAGATTACACCATATGTCATGTACCTCATTCGACCAACTCTGCTCTCTGGTTATTTGTGTAAATGTTTGTCTTTTAAATGAATCTTGTGGTTTCCTACAGTACACTGTCTTTGCCATGACAAGTCTTTAACACACCTATATATAGGCTATACAGGCCTATCTCTAAATGAGTACATTAGTATCCGTGTGTGTAGTGATTATAGGGGAACAGGTGAAGCTTGTGGGTTTACAGAGAAACTGCCTGTGTTATAAAAGGCTGTAGTACAGCTCTAGCCATCAAGGTTGGGCTTAATTCCATTCCAATTCCAGACAATTCAACAAGTACACTGACATTCTAATTCTAATTCTCTTCAATGCTTTTCAAATGAGGAACATATGGAATTGGAATGTTGGTTTACTTTCTGAATGGACTGGAATTGAAATGGAATTGAACCTGATCCTGCTGTCCTGTCTGAACGTGTTTGGAGCTGGGTTGCCCTTAATGTAGTGAATTAGAGAAGTGAAACCACTAATCTAGACACACACACACACACACACACACACACACACACACACACACACACACACACACACACACACACACACACACACACACACACACACACACACACACACACACACACACACACACACACACACACACACACACACACATACTTCTTTGTGAATCCTTTCTGAGATATCCACATTTAGGACAGCATAGAGTACAGAGAACAGAAGCTATAGTAACCTATGGGACCTTAACTTCTTGCGACTACAGGGGGTGCTGTTCCGAATTAGCATTTTGTCGTCTCCAAATTAAACTGCCTAGTACTCAATTCTTGCTCGTACAATATGCATATTATTAATTCTATTGGATAGAAAACACTTTCTAGTTTCATACAAAGTTGGAATGATGTCTGTGGGTGACCCAGAACTCTTTCTACAGCGAAATCCATGACAGACAGTGAAAGGTCTGAGAGCGAAGCTCTGATTTCAGATCAGTTTTAAAAGTCTGTGTATATCCTATGGAACGACACGAACTGCACCCGCCTTCCCCTGGATGTCAGTAACCAATGAGAAGTGGAATGGGCCTTCTGCGTAGCTCTCAGAGGTTATAAAGGACCAAGGAGTGAGGGTAGCCCCCCTTTCGACGCTCGCCTTTACGCAGGAAGACACCTCCGGATGCCATTTTCAAAGGCTCGGTTATCAACGTAAAATGTATCCGTCTGTAATTTAATTCGATATAGGACTTAGAAACATCATAAGGTAGTTAATTTAAACCGTTTTATAGCAATTTATATCCGTTTAGTGCGATTTTGATGCATTTCTATGTGAAGCACCGGGCACATTTCGGGGTCCCGGTCGAACGTTAGCGGGCATTTAGACGGACAAAGGACATCTTTCGACCAAAAGAAGATTAAACCCAAGAAAGAATACATTGCCCAAGAATCTGATGGAAGAACAGCTCAAAGTAAGCAATATTTAATATGATAAATCGTTGTTCTGTCGAAATATTTTAAACGCATATTTCGCCATTTTGTTTGGTATAGCTTCACTTGGCGAACCCTGTATTGAAAAGTAAGGATAATTTTAAAAATGTAAGTCAGCGGTTGCATTAAGAACTAATTTGTCTTTCGATTCCTGTCAACTCTGTATTTTTTAGTCAAGTATATGATTAGCTTTCGATTAAACTAGATCACTCTGAAAGCTGACGTCCCTCATTTTGATGCTTGAGTTGTGACTATTTCCATTGTATAACCACGGTTTTGTATGGCTAAATATGCACCTTTTCGAACAAACTGTATATGTATGTTGTAAAATGATGTTACAGGAGTGTCATCGGAAGAATTCTGAGAAGGTTAGTGAAAAAATTAATATATTTTGGCGATGATAACGTTATAGCTCCCTTTGCCTTGAATTCATACTCTACTAACGTTTTCACATGTGGTATGCTAACTTATCGATTTATTGTGTTTTCGCTGAAAAACGCTTAGAAAATCTGAAATATGGTCTGAAATCACAAGAACTGTGTCTTTCCATTGCTATGCTTTGTCTATTTTTATGAAATGTTTTATGATGAGTAAATTGGTCATACACGTTGCTCTATCTAGTAATTCTAGTCGATTTGTGATGGTCGGTGCAATTGTAAACTGTGATTTCTACCTGAAATATGCACTTTTTTCTAACAACACCTATCCTATACCATAAATATGTTATCAGACTGTCATCTGATGAGTTTTTGTCTTGGTTTGTTGCTATCAATATCTTAGTTTAGCCGAATTGGTGATAGCTAGTGGTGGAGAGAGAAAATGGTGGACAAAGAAAGATGGTGTATTTTGCTAACGTGGTTAGCTAATAGATTTACATATTGTGTCTTCCCTGTAAAACATTTTAAAAAACAGAAATGATGGGTTTATTCACAAGATCTGTATCTTTCATCTGGTGTCTTGGACTTGTGATTTAATGATATTTAGATGCTACTATTTACTTGTGAAGCTATGCTAGCGATGCTAATCAGTGTGGGGGGGGTGGGGGGTGATCCCGGATACGGGGTTGAGAGGCGGTAAAAGTTAACCACATTTGGACAGTGTGTGTGTGTGTGTGTGTGTGTGTGTGTGTGTGTGTGTGTGTGTGTGTGTGTGTGTGTGTGTGTGTGTGTCTGTGTCTGTGTCTGTGTCTGTGTCTGTGTCTGTGTCTGTGTGTGTGTGTGTGTGTGTGTGTCTGTGTCTGTGTCTGTGTCTGTGTCTGTGTCTGTGTGTGTGTGTGTCTGTGTCTGTGTCTGTGTCTGTGTCTGTGTCTGTGTGTGTGTGTGTGTGTGTGTGTGTGTGTGTGTGTGTGTGTGTGTGTGTGTGTTTGTGTGTGTGTGTGTGTGTGTGTGTGTGTGTGTGTGTGTGCGTCCACTGGGGACTCCAATAAAAACGGTGGTAGGTAGTTAATTACCATGCAGATAAGGTAGTAGTGCACTACTTTAGACCAGGGTCTATAGGGTAGTAGTGCACTACTTTAGACCAGGGTCTATAGGGTAGTAGTGCACTACTTTAGACCAGGGTCTATAGGGTAGTAGTGCACTACTTTAGACCAGGGTCTATAGGGTAGTAGTGCACTACTTTAGACCAGGGTCTATAGGGTAGTAGTGCACTACGTTAGACCAGGGTCTGTAGGGTAGTAGTGCACTACTTTAGACCAGGGTCTATAGGGTAGTAGTGCACTACTTTAGACCAGGGTCTATAGGGTAGTAGTGCACTACTTTAGACCAGGGTCTATAGGGTAGTAGTGCACTACTTTAGACCAGGGTCTATAGGGTAGTAGTGCACTACGTTAGACCAGGGTCTGTAGGGTAGTAGTGTACTACTTTAGACCAGGATCTATAGCGTAGTAGTGCACTACTTTAGACCAGGGTCTATAGCGTAGTAGTGCACTACTTTAGACCAGGGTCTATAGGGTAGTAGTGCACTACTTTAGACCAGGGTCTATAGGGTAGTAGTGCACTACGTTAGACCAGGGTCTATATGGTAGTAGTGTACTACTTTAGACCAGGATCTATAGCGTAGTAGTGCACTACTTTAGACCAGGTTCTATAGGGTAGTAGTGCACTACTTTAGACCAGGGCCCATAAGGACACATCCTCTGTCTCACAGCAGGCTATTAGCTGCTGCACCGACACTCTGAGAAATCCACTCAGTATGAGACAGGTACTACAGGATGTATCTGAACTGCTCGGCTTTAAACTAGTGCCAAGACAAGTGATAACTAGCCTGAATCCCCATGGGCTTTCTCTTTTCAGACCAGTATTATCTGTTTCTTTTTTCACTCTTTTTAAATCGGAGTGTTTTCTGATAACCCAACTTGGACCTAGCAGAGCAATAGCTATGTCCAATAGTCTTTCCAGGAAAACGCAGGGCCCTAGTCAAATAGAAGGACTGCCTAATGGTGGCATAGGGCTGCATAATGGTGTCATAGGCCTGCATAATGGTGGCATATGTCTGCATAATGGTGTCATATGTCTGCATAATGGTGTCATATATCTGCATAATGGTGGAATATGTTTGCATAATGGTGTCATAGGTCTGCATAATGGTGTCATCAATTTGCATAATGGTGCCATATGTCTGCATAAAGGTGTCATATATCTGCATAATGGTGGTATAGGTTTGCATAATGGTGTCATATGTCTGCATAATGGTGTCATCGATTTGCATAATGGTGTCACATGTCTGCATAATGGTGTCATAGGTCTGCATAATGGTGTCATAGGTCTGCATAATGGTGTAATATGTCTGCATAATGGTGTCATAGGTCTGCATAAGGGTGTCATAGTTCTGCATAATGGTGTCATTGGTCTGCATAATGGTGTCATAGGCATACCAATAGAAGGGACATTCTATGTTTATGGTCATAAGAAAGATATAACAGCTAACTGTTGTTGTGGCTGTTATGGCACTTGTATGTAGCCAAGTCCTTATGACAGATGGGTCATAACTGGTCTTTATACTGAGATGATCTGACAGAAGGAGAGGGAGGGAAACAGAGAAAAAGAAGAGGAGAGAAGAGAGGAGATGAGAGGAGGAGAGAGGAGAGAAAAGAAGAGGAGAGGAGGGGAGGAGAGAGAAGAGGAGAGGAGGAGAGAGGAGAGGAGAGAAGGAGAAATGAGAGGATAGGCGGCAGAGAGAGAGAAGAGGAGAGGAGAGAGGATATGAGAGGAGAGAAGAGAAGGGGAGAGAGGAGAGGAGAGGAAGAAATATGAGTTGGAAAATTTCAGTCACTCACCCACTCCTGAAATGACATTACATCTTCCTAGCAGCTAGCTGTTTTTAGCTCGCTGCTAGATACGCTAGCTTACTAGCCATGGTATGACTGACTCCATTGCTAATTAGATTTTCTTGACTTTCCCAGCCTTAGTTACATTCATCCGTGTTTGTCCAAAACATTGAGACATTGAAACTGAACAAGAGCTTAATGGAGGCAGCAGACGATGTACCAGGCCAGCTGTGATTTAGCCTCCCGGGTGGCGCAGTGGTCTAGGGCACTGCATCGCAGTGCTAGCTGCGCCACCAGAGTCTCTGGGTTCGCGCCCAGGCTGGGCTGAGTTCGCGCCCAGGCTCTGTCGCAGCCGGCCGCAACCGGGAGGTCCGTGGGGCGACGCACAATTGGCATAGCGTCGTCCGGGTTAGGGAGGGTTTGGCCGGTAGGGATATCCTTGTCTCAGTATGTAAAAATGTAATAAAATGTATGCACTCTACTGTAAGTCGCTCTGGATAAGAGCGTCTGCTAAATGACTAAAATGTAAAATGTAAATTTACAACCTAATGGCAATACTTTCTGGAGTATCAAGAAATGTATTGGTGAATTATATTGACCCTTGGTGGATTATATTAACCCTTGGTGGATTATATTAACCCTTGGTGAATTATATTAACCCTTGGTGGATTATATTAACCCTTGGTGGATTATATTAACCCTTTTATACTAACCCTTGGTGAATTATATTAACCCTTGGTGGATTATATTAACCCTTGGTGGATTATATTAACCCTTGGTGGATTATATTAACCCTTGGTGGATTATATTAACCCTTGGTGAATTATATTAACCCTTGGTGAATTATATTAACCCTTGGTGGATTATATTAACCCTTGGTGGATTATATTAACCCTTGGTGAATTATATTAACCCTTGGTGAATTATATTAACCCTTGGTGGATTATATTAACCCTTGGTGGATTATATTAACCCTTGGTGGATTATATTAACCCTTGGTGGATTATATTAACCCTTGGTGGATTATATTCACCCTTGGTGGATTATATTAACCCTTGGTGGATTATATTAACCCTTGGTGGATTATATTAACCCTTGGTGGATTATATTAACCCTTGGTGGATTATATTAACCCTTGGTGGATTATATTAACCCTTGGTGGATTATATTAACCCTTGGTGAATTATATAATTTACCTTGGGAACGTTATTTTTCCAAACATAAAAATAGTGTCCCCTAGCTGAAAGAGGTTAAGATTGAATCCTACCACACCTGCACTGACGTTCGTCGGATGTGGCAGGGCTTGAAAACTATTACAGACTACAAAGGAAACCCCAGTCGTGAGCTGCCCAGTGACGCGAGCCTACCAGACGAGCTAAATGCCTTTTATGCTCGCTTCGTGGCAAGCAACACTGAAGCATGCATGAGAGCATCAGCTGCTCTTGACGACTGTGTCGGTAGCCGGTGTGAGCAAGACCTTTAAACAGGTCAACATTCACAAAGCCGCGGGGCCAAACGGATTACCAGGACATGTACTTAAAGCATGCGCGGACCAACTGGCAAGTGTCTTCACTGACAATTTCAACCTCTCCCTGACCGAGTCTGTAATACCTACATGTTTCATGCAGACAACCATAGTCCCTGTGCCCAAGGAAGCGAAAGTAACCTGCCTAAATGACTAGCGCCCCGTAGCACTCACATCGGTAGCCATGAAGTGCTTTGAAAGGCTAGTTACGGCTCACAAAAACAGCATCCTCCCAGAAACCGTAGACCCACTCTAATTTGCCTACCGCCCCAACAGATCCACAGATGACGCAATCTCAATCACACTCCACACTTCCTTTTCCCACCTGGACAAAAGGAACACCTATGTGAGAATGCTGTCCATTGACTGCAGCTCAGCGTTCAACACCAAAGTGCCCACAAAGCTCATCACTTAGCTTGGGACTAAACACCTCCCTCTGCAACTGGATCCTGGACCTCCTGACGGGCCGCCCCCAGGTGTTAAGGGTAGGCAACAACACGTCATGGTCCAAACACACCAAGACAGTCATTAAGAGGGCACGACAACACCTTTCCCCCCTCATGAGACTGAGAAAATGTTGACATGAGTCCCCAGATTTTCAAAAAGTTATACAGCTGCACCATCGAGAGCATCCTGACCGGTTGTATCACTGCCTAGTATGGCAACTCCTCGGCATCTGACCGTAAGGCGCTACAGAGGGTAGTACGTACGGCCCAGTACGTCACTGGGTCCAAGCTTCCTGCCATCCAGGATCTATATACTGGGCGGTATCAGAGGAAGGCCCAAAAAATTCTCAAAGACTTCAGTCACCCAAGTCAGTCTGTTCTCTCTGCTACCGCATGGTAAGCCGAACCGGAGCACCAAGTCTAGGTCCAAAAAGCTCCTTAACAGCTTCTACCTCCAAGCCATGAGACTGATGAACAATTAATCAAATGGCCACTGGACTGTATACATTGACACCCCCTCCTCCATTTGTTTTGTACAGTGCTGCTACTCGCTGTTTATTATCTATGCATGGTCACTTTACCCCTACCTACATGTATAAATTACCTTGACTA
>NW_024061594.1:45000-100000 GCF_016432855.1 Salvelinus namaycush
ACAGCAGAGATCTAGCAGGGAGATGCAGCAGAGATCTGGCAGGGAGATGCAGCAGAGATCTAGCAGGGAGATACAACAGAGATCTAGCAGGGAGATACAGCAGAGATCTAGCAGGGAGATGCAGCAGAGATCTAGCAGGGAGATACAACAGAGAACTAGCAGGGAGATACAGCAGAGAACTAGCAGGGAGATACAACAGAGAACTAGCCTGGGAGATACAGCAGAGATCTAGCAGGGAGATACAGCAGAGATCTAGCAGGGAGATATAGCAGAGAACTAGCAGGGAGATACAACAGAGAACTAGCAGGGAGATACAGCAGGGAACTAGCAGGGAGATACAACAGAGAACTAGCCTGGGAGATACAGCAGAGAACTAGCCAGGGAGATACAGCAGAGATCTAGCAGGGAGATACAGCAGAGAACTAGCCTGGGAGATGCAGCAGAGATCTAGCAGGGAGATACAGCAGAGAACTAGCCTGGGAGATACAACAGAGAACTAGCCAGGGAGATACAGCAGAGAACTAGCAGGGAGATGCAGCAGAGAACTAGCCTGGGAGATACAACAGAGAACTAGCCTGGGAGATACAGCAGAGAACTAGCAGGGAGATACAGCAGAGATCTAGCAGGGAGATACAGCAGAGAACTAGCCTGGGAGATGCAGCAGAGATCTAGCAAGGAGATACAGCAGAGAACTAGCCTGGGAGATACAACAGAGAACTAGCAGGGAGATACAGCAGAGAACTAGCAGGGAGATGCAGCAGAGAACTAGCCTGGGAGATACAACAGAGAACTAGCCTGGGAGATACAGCAGAGAACTAGCAGGGAGATGCAGCAGAGATCTAGCAGGGAGATACAGCAGAGAACTAGCCTGGGAGATGCAGCAGAGATCTAGCAGGGAGATACAGCAGAGAACTAGCCTGGGAGATGCAGCAGAGATCTAGCAGGGAGATACAGCAGAGAACTAGCCTGGGAGATACAACAGAGAACTAGCCAGGGAGATACAGCAGAGAACTAGCAGGGAGATGCAGCAGAGAACTAGCCTGGGAGATACAACAGAGAACTAGCCTGGGAGATACAGCAGAGAACTAGCCAGGGAGATACAGCAGAGATCTAGCAGGGAGATACAGCAGAGAACTAGCCTGGGAGATGCAGCAGAGATCTAGCAGGGAGATACAGCAGAGAACTAGCCTGGGAGATACAACAGAGAACTAGCAGGGAGATACAAAAGAGAACTAGCCTGGGAGATACAACAGAGAACCCTCAGGGAGATACAACAGAGAACTAGCAGGGAGATACAGCAGAGAACTAGCAGGGAGATACAACAGAGATCTAGCAGGGAGATACAGCAGAGAACTAGCAGGGAGATACAACAGAGATCTAGCAGGGAGATACAGCAGAGAACTAGCAGGGAGATACAGCAGAGAACTTGCAGGGAGATACAACAGAGAACTAGCAGGGAGATACAGCAGAGATCTAGCAGGGAGATACAGCAGAGAACTAGCAGGGAGATACAGCAGAGATCTAGCAGGGAGATACAACAGAGAACTAGCCTGGGAGATGCAGCAGAGAACTAGCAGGGAGATACAGCAGAGATCTAGCAGGGAGATACAGCAGACAACTAGCAGGGAGATACAACAGAGATCTAGCAGGAAGATACAGCAGAGATCTAGCAGGGAGATACAGCAGACAACCAGCAGGGAGATACAGCAGAGATCTAGCAGGGAGATACAGCAGAGATCTAGCAGGGAGATACAGCAGACAACTAGCAGGGAGATACAACAGAGATCTAGCAGGGAGATACAGCAGAGATCTAGCAGGGAGATACAACTTTGTAGCCTAGATCACATGCAGTGTGGTATAATTATGCTTACATCACCCTCAATTGCTCAAACACACACACACACACACACACACACACACACACACACACACACACACACACACACACACACACACACACACACACACACACACACACACACACTTCTCTGTGCCAGATGCCCTGAAAGCTGCTTGGGGGGTTAGTGAGCCAGCTCTCACCTTTTCTCCTTCAGTAAATACTTTCTCCTTACACTCCACCTTTACCCTCCCTCCTTCCTCATACATTAATCCTGTCCATTGCTGATTTGCTATGGTATGTTTGTGTGTGTGAGAGAGAGAGAGAGAGAGAGAGAGAGAGAGAGAGAGAGAGAGAGAGAGAGAGAGAGAGAGAGAGAGAGAGCGAGAGAAAGATGGAGAGATTATAGAGAGAATATAGAGAGAATATAGAGAGAATATAGAGAGAATATAGAGAGAATAAACAAGTTAGAGACTTGGTGGGAAAGACAGTGTGAGTGTAGAGGACAGGCCTCTAGTGGATCTTACAGGAACTGTAATGTGGATTGCTTGAGCACACGCACTACTAAACGGTGTCATCACACCTCTGTGTCAGCAGGCTTACTTGTCAACCGTACCACCGTGTGTGTGTGTGTGTGTGTGTGTGTGTGTGTGTGTGTGTGTGTGTGTGTGTGTGTGTGTGTGTGTGTGTGTGTGTGTGTGTGTGTGTGTGTGTGTGTGTGTGTGTGTGTGTGTGTGTGTGTGTGTGTGTGTGTGTGTCCATCTCCCTAATACACCTAACACAGGATCTCTGAACCTGTGTAGCCTACAACCGAGGCATAAAGTTTGCTTTTATTATACTGATCAAAAAGTGATAGTGTTGGTCCAATATTTTCTGAGCTGAAATAAAAGATCCCAGAAATGTTCCATACTCACAACAACGCTTATTTCTCTCAAATTATGTGAACAAATCTGTTTACAGCCCTGTTAGTGAGCATTGGTTTGCCAAGATAATCCATCCAACTGACAGGTGTGGCATTTCAAGGAACTGATTTAAACAGCATGATCATTACACAGGTGCACCTTCTGCTGGGGACAATAAAAGGCCACTCTAAAATTAGATTCATCACACAAAGCAATGCCACAAGTGTTGAGGGAGCGTGTGATTGGATGTTTGCCAGATAATTCCATGTTATTATCTCTACCATTAGTCGACCTCCAACGTCGTTTAAAATAATTAAAATGTAAAGAACGACCACAGACCACGCCACCTCAGACCCTCCACCTCCCAGGCCCAACCGTGGCTGCCCAACCCCAGCCCAGTCATGACAAATCCATAGATTAGGGCCTAATACATTTATTTCTATTGACTGATGTCCTTATTATGAACTGTAACTCAGTAAAAGCCTTATCGGAAGAATTGTTGGTGTGTTTATGTGTGTAATTATAAGTTGAAGAAATATAAAAGGAACAGCAGGTGATCCAATTAAGATCTGCTGATTATGGCTATCTGACATATTCTTTACACCTACAGAGAATATAGAGAGAATATAGAGATAATATAGCGATAATACAGAGATAATATACAGAGAATATAGAGAGAATATAGAGATAATATACAGAGAATATAGAGAGAATATAGAGATAATATACAGAGAATATAGAGAGAATATAGAGAGAATATAGTTAGAATATAGAGAGAATATAGAGAGAATATAGAGAGAATATAGAGAGAATATAGAGAGAATATAGAGAGAATAAAGAGAGAATAAAGAGAGAATATAGAGAGAATAAAGAGAGAATATAGAGAGAATATAGAGAGAATATAGAGAGAATATAGTGAGAATAAAGAGAGAATAAAGAGAGAATATAGAGAGAATATAGAGAGAATATAGAGAGAATAAAGAGAGAATATAGAGAGAATATAGAGAGAATATAGTGAGAATAAAGAGAGAATAAAGAGAGAATATAGAGAGAATATAGTGAGAATAAAGAGAGAATATAGTTAGAATATAGAGAGAATATAGTGAGAATAAAGAGAGAATAAAGAGAGAATATAGAGAGAATATAGTGAGAATAAAGTGAGAATATAGAGAGAATATAGTTAGAATAAAGAGAGAATATAGAGAGAATATAGAGAGAATATAGTTAGAATATAGAGATAATATAGAGAGAATAAAGAGAGAATATAGAGAGAATATAGAGAGAATATAGAGAGAATATAGAGAGAATATAGTTAGAATATAGAGATAATATAGAGAGAATATAGAGAGAATATAGAGAGAATATAGTTAGAATAAAGAGAGGATATAGAGAGAATATAGAGAGAATATAGTTAGAATATAGAGATAATATAGAGAGAATAAAGAGAGAATATAGAGAGAATATAGAGAGATTAAAGAGAGAATAAAGAGAGAATATAGAGAGAATATAGAGAGAATATAGTTAGAATAAAGAGAGAATATAGAGAGAATATAGAGAGAATATAGAGAGAATAAAGAGAGAATATAGAGAGAATATAGAGAGAATATAGAGAGAATAAAGAGAGAATATAGAGAGAATATAGAGAGAATAAAGAGAGAATATAGAGAGAATATAGTTAGAATATAGAGATAATATAGAGAGAATAAAGAGAGAATATAGTTAGAATATAGAGATAATATAGTTAGAATATAGAGATAATATAGAAAGAATAAAGAGAGAATATAGAGAGAATATAGAGAGAATATAGAGAGAATATAGTTAGAATATAGAGATAATATAGAGAGAATAAAGAGAGAATATAGAGAGAATATAGAGAGAATATAGTTAGAATAAAGAGAGAATATAGAGAAAATATAGAGAGAATATAGTTAGAATATAGAGATAATATAGAGAGAATAAAGAGAGAATATAGAGAGAATATAGAGAGAATATAGAGAGAATATAGAGAGAAAATAGTGAGAATAAAGAGAGAATATAGAGAGATTATAGAGAGAATATAGTTAGAATATAGTGAGAATATAGTGAGAATGAAGAGAGAATGAAGAGAGATTGAAGAGAGATTCAAGAGAGAATGAAGAGAGAATATAGAGATAATAAAGTGACTCAGTGTCAGATATAGTTACTAGAAGTCTTCAGAACGGTCTTGAGCGGTCCTTGAACCCCTAACCTTTAACTTTTATCCCCTGACCTCTGACCTCTTATCTCCAGAAGAACGAGTGAAGAAGCTGCGCGGTACGATCCGACGGAGCACGGAGACGGGCATCGCTGTGGAGATGAGGAACCGGGTCACACGACAGGGCAGCAAGGAGTCCACGGACGGCAGCACCAACTCCAACAGCTCTGACGGAACGTACGTTATTCATATATTACTAGTTCTGTAACTGCTGTACGTGAGCGCTGTACTGCCTGTACCCAGCGGACCACCTCTGGACCCCTACAGCGATGGTTCAGTCCATGTTGTAGTCCTCACTGTCTCCTGTACCCAGCGGACCACCTCTGGACCGCTACAGCTGTGGTTCAGTCCATGTTGTAGTCCTCACTGTCTCCTGTACCCAGCGGACCACCTCTGGACCCCTACAGCTGTGATTCAGTCCATGTTGTAGTCCTCACTGTCTCCTGTACCCAGCGGACCACCTCTGGACCCCTACAGCTGTGATTCAGTCCATGTTGTAGTCCTCACTGTCTCCTGTACCCAGCGGACCACCTCTGGACCCCTACAGCTGTGGTTCAGTCCATGTTGTAGTCCTCACTGTCTCCTGTACCCAGCGGACCACCTCTGGACCCCTACAGCTGTGATTCAGTCCATGTTGTAGTCCTCACTGTCTCCTGTACCCAGCGGACCACCTCTGGACCCCTACAGCTGTGGTTCAGTCCATGTTGTAGTCCACACTGTCTCCTGTACCCAGCGGACCACCTCTGGACCCCTACAGCTGTGGTTCAGTCCATGTTGTAGTCCTCACTGTCTCCTGTACCCAGCGGACCACCTCTGGACCGATACAGCTGTGGTACAGTCCATGTTGTAGTCCTCACTGTCTCCTGTACCCAGCGGACCACCTCTGGACCCCTACAGCTGTGGTTCAGTCCATATTGTAGTCCTCACTGTCTCCTGTACCCAGCGGACCACCTCTGGACCCCTACAGCTGTGATTCAGTCCATGTTGTAGTCCTCACTGTCTCCTGTACCCAGCGGACCACCTCTGGACCCCTACAGCTGTGATTCAGTCCATGTTGTAGTCCTCACTGTCTCCTGTACCCAGCGGACCACCTCTGGACCGCTACAGCTGTGATTCAGTCCATGTTGTAGTCCTCACTGTCTCCAGCTACCTTACTGCTACATGTCATTAAACCACCATCCGTCCATCCATCACTCATTCTATTCCTTTCTCTCTCTCTCTTTCTCTCTCTAGGTTTATCTTCCCCCCTACTCGCATGGGTCCAGAGAGCCAGTTTAGTGACTTCCTGGATGGACTAGGCCCCGCCCAGATCGTAGGCCGACAGACATTAGCCACACCCTCCATGGGTAAGTCAAATCATTGGAGTCTCTCTGTCTGGAAACAGCTTCTGTGATGTGATAATATAATATATGCCAAGACGCCATTACTATAGCTCCTCCACCCTTTGTGTTTGCTGATCGTCAGATACCAGACGGTGTATGAATATATGGATGGCTCTACATTAGATACCAGATGGTGTATGAATATGGAGATGGCTCTACATTAGATACCAGATGGTGTATGAATATGGGGATGGCTCTACATTAGATACCAGATGGTGTATGAATACAGGGATGACTCTACATTAGATACCAGATGGTGTATGAATATGGGGATGGCTCTACATTAGATACCAGATGGTGTATGAATATGGGGATGGCGCTACATTAGATACCAGATGGTGTATGAATATGGGGATGGCTCTACATTAGATACCAGACGGTGTATGAATATGGGGATGGCTCTACATTAGATACCAGATGGTGTATGAATATGGGGATGGCTCTACATTAGATACCAGATGGTGTATGAATATGGGGATGGCGCTACATTAGATACCAGATGGTGTATGAATATGGGGATGGCTCTACATTAGATACCAGATGGTGTATGAATATGGAGATGGCTCTACATTAGATACCAGATGGTGTATGAATATGGGGATGGCTCTACATTAGATACCAGATGGTGTATGAATAGGGGGATGGCTCTACATTAGATACCAGATGGTGTATGAATATGGGGATGGCTCTACATTAGATACCAGATGGTGTATGAATATGGGGATGGCTCTACATTAGATACCAGATGGTGTATGAATACAGGGATGACTCTACATTAGATACCAGATGGTGTATGAATATGGGGATGGCTCTACATTAGATACCAGATGGTGTATGAATATGGGGATGGCTCTACATTAGATACCAGATGGTGTATGAATAGGGGGATGGCTCTACATTAGATACCAGATGGTGTATGAATATGGGGATGGCTCTACATTAGATACCAGATGGTGTATGAATATGGGGATGGCTCTACATTAGATACCAGATGGTGTATGAATAGGGGGATGGCTCTACATTAGATACCAGATGGTGTATGAATATGGGGATGGCTCTACATTAGATACCAGATGGTGTATGAATACAGGGATGACTCTACATTAGATACCAGATGGTGTATGAATATGGGGATGGCTTGTAACGATTTCTCTCCTCCTCTTCGTCTGAAGAGGAGGAGTAGGGATCAGACCAAAACGCAGCGTTGTATGAAGACATGATGAATATTTATTAAAGCAAAGACGAACACGAAAAAACACTTGGAAAATTACAAAACAACAAAACGACGTAGACAGACCTGAACATGTGAACTTACATAAACACGAAGAACGCACGAACAGGAACAGACTAACCAAACGAACGAAAACGAAACAGTCCCGTGTGGTGCGACAGACACAGACACAGGAACAATCACCCACAAACAAACAGTGAGAACAGCCTACCTTAATATGGTTCTCAATCAGAGGAAACGTAAAACACCTGTCCCTGATTGAGAACCATATCAGGCCAATAGACAAATAACCTAAACATAGAAACACATAACATAGAATGCCCACCCCAGCTCACGCCCTGACCAACTAAACACATACAAAAACAAGGAAAACAGGTCAGGAACGTGACATGGCTCTACATTAGATACCAGATGGTGTATGAATATGGGGATGGCGCTACATTAGATACCAGATGGTGTATGAATATGGGGATGGCTCTACATTAGATACCAGATGGTGTATGAATATGGGGATGGCGCTACATTAGATACCAGATGGTGTATGAATATGGGGATGGCTCTACATTAGATACCAGATGGTGTATGAATATGGGGATGGCTCTACATTAGATACCAGATGGTGTATGAATATGGGATGGCTCTACATTAGATACCAGATGGTGTATGAATATATGGGATGGCTCTACATAGATACCAGATGGTGTATGAATATGGGGATGGCTCTACATTAGCTACCAGATGGTGTATGAATATGGGGATGGCTCTACATCTAGATACCAGTATGGTGTGTATGAATACAGGGATGGCTCTACATTAGATACCAGATGGTGTATGAATATGGGATGCTCTACATAGATACCAGATGGTGTATGAATATGGGGATGGCTCTACATTAGATACCAGATGGTGTATGAATATGGGGATGGCTCTACATTAGATACCAGATGGTGTATGAATATGGGGATGGCTCTACATTAGATACCAGATGGTGTATGAATATGGGGATGGCTCTACATTAGATACCAGATGGTGTATGAATATGGGGATGGCTCTACATTAGATACCAGATGGTGTATGAATAGGGGGATGGCTCACATTAGATGACAGATGCTGTATGACTATGGGGATGGCGTTAACGATTTCTCTCCTCCTCTTCGTCTGAAGAGGAGGAGTAGGGATCAGACCAAAACGCAGCGTTGTATGAAGACATGATGAATATTTATTAAAGCAAGACGAACACGAAAAAACACTTGGAAAATTACAAAACAACAAACGACGTAGACAGACCTGAACATGTGAACTTACATAAACACGAAAACGCACGAACAGGAACAGACTAACCAAACACGAAAACGAAACAGTCCCGTGTGGTGCGACAGACACAGACACAGGAACAATCACCCACAACAAACAGTGAGAACAGCCTACCTAATATGGTTCTCAATCAGAGGAAACGTAAAACACCTGTCCCTGATTGAGAACCATATCAGGCCAATAGACAAATAACCTAAACATAGAAACACATAACATAGAATGCCCACCCCAGCTCACCCCTGACCAACTAAACACATACAAAAACAAGGAAAACAGGTCAGGAACGTGACATGGCTCTACATTAGATACCAGATGGTGTATGAATATGGGATGGCGCTACATTAGATACCAGATGGTGTATGAATATGGGGATGGCTCTACTTAGATACCATGGTGTATGAATATGGGGATGGCGCTACATTAGATACCAGATGGTGTATGAATATGGGGATGGCTCTACATTAGATACCAGATGGTGTATGAATATGGGGATGGCTCTACATTAGATACCAGATGGTGTATGAATATGGGGTGGCTCTACATTAGATACCAGATGGTGTATGAATATGGGGATGGCTCTACATTAGATACCAGATGGTGTATGAATATGGGGATGGCTCTACATTAGATACCAGATGGTGTATGAATATGGGGATGGCTCTACATTAGATACCAGATGGTGTATGAATACAGGGATGACTCTACATTAGATACCAGATGGTGTATGAATTGGGGATGGCTCTACATTAGATACCATGGTGTATGAATATGGGGATGGCTCTACATTAGATACCAGATGGTGTATGAATAGGGGATGGCTCTACATTAGATACCAGATGGTGTATGAATATGGGGATGGCTCTACATTAGATACCAGATGGTGTATGAATATGGGGATGGCTCTACATTAGATACCAGATGGTGTATGAATAGGGGATGGCTCTACATTAGATACCAGATGGTGTATGAATATGGGGATGGCTCTACATTAGATACCAGATGGTGTATGAATACAGGGATGACTCTACATTAGATACCAGATGGTGTATGAATATGGGGATGGCTTGTAACGATTTCTCTCCTCCTCTTCGTCTGAAGAGGAGGAGTAGGGATCAGACCAAAACGCAGCGTTGTATGAAGACATGATGAATATTTATTAAAGCAAAGACGAACACGAAAAAACACTTGGAAAATTACAAAACAACAAAACGACGTAGACAGACCTGAACATGTGAACTTACATAAACACGAAGAACGCACGAACAGGAACAGACTAACCAAACGAACGAAAACGAAACAGTCCCGTGTGGTGCGACAGACACAGACACAGGAACAATCACCCACAAACAAACAGTGAGAACAGCCTACCTTAATATGGTTCTCAATCAAGGAAACGTAAAACACCTGTCCCTGATTGAGAACCATATCAGGCCAATAGACAAATAACCTAAACATAGAAACACATAACATAGAATGCCCACCCCAGCTCACGCCCTGACCAACTAAACACATACAAAAACAAGGAAAACAGGTCAGGAACGTGACATGGCTCTACATTAGATACCAGATGTTGTATGAATATGGGATGGCGCTACATTAGATCCAGATGGTGTATGAATATGGGGATGGCTCTACATTAGATACCAGATGGTGTATGAATATGGGGATGGCGCTACATTAGATACCAGATGGTGTATGAATATGGGGATGGCTCTACATTAGATACCAGATGGTGTATGAATATGGGGATGGCTCTACATTAGATACCAGATGGTGTATGAATATGGGGATGGCGCTACATTAGATACCAGATGGTGTATGAATATGGGGATGGCTCTACAATAGATACCAGATGGTGTATGAATATGGGGATGGCTCTACATTAGATACCAGATGGTGTATGAATACGGGGATGGCTCTACATTAGATACCAGATGGTGTATTAAATATGGGGATGGCTCTACATTAGATACCAGATGGTGTATGAATATGGGGATGGCGCTACATTAGATACCAGATGGTGTATGAATACGGGGATGGCTCTACAATAGATACCAGATGGTGTATGAATATGGGAATGGCTCTACATTAGATACCAGATGGTGTATGAATACGGGGATGGCTCTACATTAGATACCAGATGGTGTATTAAATATGGGGATGGCGCTACATTAGATACCAGACGGTGTATGAATATGGGGATGGCTCTACATTAGATACCAGATGGAGTATGAATATGGGGATGGCTCTGCATTAGATACCAGATGGTGTATGAATATGGGGATGGCTCTACATTAGATACCAGATGGTGTATGAATATGGGGATGGCTTTACATATTTAATACATTTTATGAAGGTAAGTAAATATGAGTATTCTATGCCTAAATCACTTGATAAATCATTGTGAGGACAGTGGAACAGATGTTAAAACAGACTACATGCTTTCTGTCTCCCCCTGCTGATCAACAGTGGTACTGCATGCTGAAACTACACTTTCTGATCAGATACTGCATCATAATATGGCCAGAATGTAACCTGATCTGACCTGGAGAAGGGTTCTGGCCTATAACTAGGCACAGAGCTTTTCCTGGCCAGGTTACATACTAAGTAAAATCATCTGCCCCTAAACATGAGGAGTGTGTGTTTTCCTCATGTAGGTGACGTCCATGTGGGTATGGTGGACAGAGGAGGCCAGATAGAGGTGGAGATCAACCAGGCCAGGGGACTGACCCCTAAACCAGGGTCAAAGAACATCCCAGGTACAACACAAAACAACAGAACTTTATTGTTCATTTAATCATCCCAGGTACATAAAAAACATTCATAACTATATTGTTAATCACAGGTACAATACAAACCTACATAACTTTATTGTTCATTTGCGGTACAATACAAACCTACATAACTTTATTGTTAATCACGGGTACAATACAAAGCTACATAACTTTATTGTTCATTTGAGGTGCAATACAAACCTACATAACTGTATTGTTAATCACAGGTACAATACAAACCTACATAACTTTAATGTTCAGTTGATGTACAATACAAACCTACATAACTGTATTGTTAATCACAGGTACAATACAAACCTACATAACTTTATTGTTCATCCCAGGTACAATACAAACTGACAGAACTTTATTGTTAATCACAGGTACAATACAAACCTACATAACTTTATTGTTCATCACAGGTACAATACAAACCTACATAACTGTATTGTTCATCACAGGTACAATACAAACCTACATAACTTTATTGTTCATTACAGGTACAAATCAAACCTACATAACTTTTTTGTTCATCCCAGGTACAATACAAACCTACAGAACTTTGTTGTTCATTCATTCATCCCAGGTATATAAAAAACCTACATAACTTTATTGTTCATCACAGGTACAATACAAACCTACATAACTTTATTGTTCATCTCAGTTACAATACAAACCTACATAACTTTATTGTTAATTACATGTACAATACAAACCTACATAACTTTATTGTTAATGACAGGTACAATACAAACCTACATAACTTTATTGTTAATCACAGGTACAATACAAACCTACATAACTTTATTGTTCATTTAAGGTACAATACAAACCTACATAACTGTATTGTTCATTACAGGTACAATACAAACCTACAGAACTTTATTGTTAGTTTATTCATCCCAGGTACATAAAAAACCTACATAACTTTATTGTTCATCACAGGTACAATACAAACCTACATAACTTTATTGTTCATCTCAGGTACAATACAAACCTACATATCTTTATTGTTAATCACAGGTACAATACAAACCTACATAACTTTATTGTTCATTTGAGGTACAATACAAACCTACATAACTTTATTGTTAATCACAGGTACAATACAAACCTACATAACTGTATTGTTAATTTCCTGTACAATACAAACCTACAGAACTTTATTGTTAATCACACGTACAATACAAACCTACAGAACTTTATTGTTCATTACAGGTACAATACTAACCTACAGAACTTTATTGTTCTTATATTCATCCCAGGTACATAAAAAACCTACATAACTTTATTGTTCATCAAAGGTACAACACAAAACTACATAACTTTATTGTTCGTCTCTGGAACAATACAAACCTACATAACTTTATGAAAAAGAAAGGAGGACCAAGGCACTCTTCATCAAATTAATTAAAATGCCTTTGTTCAATGGAACAACATATTTTAAACTAATTTCGGCTGCATGGCATTCGTCAGGAAGTACAAAAATACGATAATTCTGTCTTATTTTTTCTTTCTTTTTTTCCCCAATCAACCCTGATTGAAGAGGGAGTGGTTACAGAATACACAATACTATACATTCAGAAGTGAAATAGATATGTTATCCAAATGCATATTAAGGTTAAAAGTATTAGAGCTATTAGACAATACGAAGTAGTCCTAGCCTTGAATAGGAGGGCAAAATGGTGAGAGTTGGAGAGACATACATTTTATAGTACACTAGATCACAGCCAACATGGACCACAGCAGTCCAAACATGACAGAGGGCAATAGGGCAATGTGTCCACTAGATCACAGCCAACATGGACCACAGCAGTCCAAACATGGCAGAGGGCAATAGGGCAATGTGTCCACTAGATCACAGCCAACATGGACCACAGCAGTCCAAACATAGCAGAGGGCAATAGGGCAATGTGTCCACTAGATCACAGCCAACATGGACCACAGCAGTCCAAACATAGCAGAGGGCAATAGGGCAATGTGTCCACTAGATCACAGCCAACATGGACCACAGCGGTCCAAACATGGCAGAGGGCAATAGGGCAATGTGTCCACTAGATCACAGCCAACATGGACCACAGCAGTCCAAACATAGCAGAGGGCAATAGGGCAATGTGTCCACTAGATCACAGCCAACATGGACCACAGCAGTCCAAACATGGCAGAGGGCAATAGGGCAATGTGTCCACTAGATCACAGCCAACATGGACCACAGCAGTCCAAACATGGTAGAGGGCAATAGGGCAATGTGTCCACTAGATCACAGCCAACATGGACCACAGCAGTCCAAACATGGCAGAGGGCAATAGGGTAATGTGTCCACTAGATCACAGCCAACATGGACCACAGCAGTCCAAACATGGCAGAGGGCAATAGGGCAATGTGTCCACTAGATCACAGCCAACATGGACCACAGCAGTCCAAACATGGCAGAGGGCAATAGGGAAATGTGTCCACTAGATCACAGCCAACATGGACCACAGCAGTCCAAACATGGCAGAGGGCAATAGGGCAATGTGTCCACTAGATCACAGCCAACATGGACCACAGCAGTCCAAACATAGCAGAGGGCAATAGGGCAATGTGTCCACTAGATCACAGCCAACATGGACCACAGCAGTCCAAACATAGCAGAGGGCAATGTGTCCACAAGATGACAGCGAAGGGACCACAAAGACCCTACTTGAATGTTGAGAAATCCATATCTTTATTTAAACCAGGATACTTAGTGGCCTGTAGATTGAAATCCATATCTTTATTTAAACCAGGATACTTAGTGGCCTGTAGATTGAAAATCCATATCTTTATTTAAACCAGGATACTTAGTGGCCTGTAGATTGAAATCCATATCTTTATTTAAACCAGGATACTTAGTGGCCTGTAGATTGAAATCCATATCTTTATTTAAACCAGGATACTTAGTGGCCTGTAGATTGAAAATCCATATCTTTATTTAAACCAGGATACTTAGTGGCCTGTAGATTGTAAATCCATATCTTTATTTAAACCAGGATACTTAGTGGCCTGTAGATTGAAAATCCATATCTTTATTTAAACCAGGATACTTAGTGGCCTGTAGATTGAAAATCCATATCTTTATTTAAACCAGGATACTTAGTGGCCTGTAGATTGAAAATCCATATCTTTATTTAAACCAGGGTACTTAGTGGCCTGTAGTTTGTAAATCCATATCTCCATTTAAACCAGGGTATTTAGTGGCCTGTAGTTTGTAAATCCATATCTTCATTTAAACCAGGGTACTTAGTGGCCTGTAGTTTGTAAATCCATATCTCCATTTAAACCAGGGTACTTAGTGGCCTGTAGTTTGTAATCCATATCTTCATTTAAACCAGGGTATTTAGTGGCCTGTAGTTTGTAAATCCATATCTTCATTTAAACCAGGGTACTTAGTAGCCTGTAGATTGTAAATCCATATCTTCATTTAAACCAGGATACTTAGTGGCCTGTAGTTTGTAAATCCATATCTTCATTTAAACCAGGGTTCTTAGTGGCCTGTAGTTTGTAAATCCATATCTTCATTTAAACCAGGGTATTTAGTGGCCTGTAGATTGTAAATCCATATCTTCATTTAAACCAGGGTACTTAGTGGCCTGTAGATTGTAAATCCATATCTTCATTTAAACCAGGGTACTTAGTGGCCTGTAGTTTGTAAATGAATATCTTCATTTAAACCAGGGTACTTAGTGGCCTGTAATTTGTAAATCAATATCTTCATTTAAACCAGGGTACTTAGTGGCCTGTAGTTTGTAAATCAATATCTTCATTTAAACCAGGGTACTTAGTGGCCTGTAGTTTGTAAATCAATATCTTCATTTAAACCAGGGTACTTAATGGGCTGTAGTTTGTAAATCCATGTCTTCATTTAAACCAGGGTTCTTAGTGGCCTGTAGTTTGTAAATCCATATCTTCATTTAAACCAGGGTATTTAGTGGCCTGTAGTTTGTAAATCCATATCTCCATTTAAACCAGGGTATTTAGTGGCCTGTAGTTTGTAAATCCATATCTTCATTTAAACCAGGGTATTTAGTGGCCTGTAGTTTGTAAATCCATGTCTTCATTTAAACCAGGGTACTTAGTGGCCTGTAGTTTGTAAATCCATATCTCCATTTAGACCAGGGTACTTAGTGGCCTGTAGTTTGTAAACCCATATCTTCATTTAAACCAGGGTATTTAGTGGCCTGTAGTTTGTAAATCCATATCTTCATTTAAACCAGGGTATTTAGTGGCCTGTAGTTTGTAAATCCATATCTTAATTTAAACCAGGGTACTTAGTGGCCTGTAGTTTGTAAATCCATATCTTCATTTAAACCAGGGTACTTAGTGTCCTGTAGTTTGTAAATACATGTCTTCATTTAAACCAGGGTACTTAGTGGCCTGTAGTTTGTAAATCCATATATTCATTTAAACCAGGGTATTTAGTGGCCTGTAGTTTGTAAATCCATATCTCCATTTAAACCAGGGTACTTAGTGGCCTGTAGTTTGTAATCCATATCTTCATTTAAACCAGGGTACTTAGTGGCCTGTAGTTTGTAAATCCTTATCTCCATTTAAACCAGGGTATTTAGTGGCCTGTAGTTTGTAAATCCATATCTCCATTTAAACCAGGGTACTTAGTGGCCTGTAGTTTGTAAATCCATATCTTCATTTAAACCAGGGTACTTAGTGGCCTGTAGTTTGTAATCCATATCTTCATTTAAACCAGGATACTTAGTGGCCTGTAGTTTGTAAATCCATATCTTCATTTAAACTGGGTACTTAGTGGCCTGTAGTTTGTAAATCCATATCTTCATTTAAACCAGGGTACTTAGTGGCCTGTAGTTTGTAATCCATATCTTCATTTAAACCAGGGTATTTAGTGGCCTGTAGTTTGTAATCCATATCTTCATTTAAACCAGGATACTTAGTGGCCTGTAGTTTGTAATCCATATCTTTATTTAAACCAGGGTACTTAGTGGCCTGTAGTTTGTAAATCCATATCTTCATTTAAACCAGGGTACTTAGTGGCCTGTAGTTTGTAAATCCATATCTCCATTTAAACCAGGGTACTTAGTGGCCTGTAGTTTGTAAATCCATATCTTCATTTAAACCAGGGTACTTAGTGGCCTGTAGATTGTAATCCATATCTTCATTTAAACCAGGGTACTTAGTGGCCTGTAGTTTGTAAATCCATATCTTCATTTAAACCAGGGTACTTATTGGCCTGTAGGTTGTAAATCCATATCTTTATTTAAACCAGGATACTTAGTGGCCTGTAGATTGAAAATCCATATCTTTATTTAAACCAGGATACTTAGTGGCCTGTAGATTGAAAATCCATATCTTTATTTAAACCAGGATACTTAGTGGCCTGTAGATTGAAAATCCCAAAACTTTCCCTTTGGTTTAGTTGTTTAAGACGGTCCCCTGTTTTACCCAAACGCCTACGAGTAGAGGGAGGAAGGACCTCAGCTATAGGCTCTCCATCTTCTTTTGGATGTGAGACATGTCCCTGTGTGTGTCTGTATCCCCGCTCTACCGCCCCTTACCTACCTCTATCCTTCCTTACCTCCCTCTAGTCCCCCCATACCTCAATCTAGCCCCCCCTTACCTCCCTCTAGCCCCCCCTTACCTCAATCTAGCCCCGCCTTACCTCCCTCTATCCTTCCTTTACCTCCCTCTATCGCTCCTTACCTACCTCCATCACTCCTTTCCTCCCTCTATCCCCCTTACCTCCCTCTAGCCCGTCTTACCTCCCTCTAGCCCCCCCTTACCTCCCTCTAGCCCCTCCATACCTCCCTCTAGCCCCCCATACCTCCCTCTAGCCCCCCCTTACCTCAATCTAGCCCCGCCTTACCTCCCTCTATCCTTCCTTTACCTCCCTCTATCGCTCCTTACCTACCTCCATCACTCCTTTCCTCCCTCTATCCCCCTTACCTCCCTCTAGCCCGTCTTACCTCCCTCTAGCCCCCCCTTACCTCCCTCTAGCCCCTCCATACCTCCCTCTAGCCCCCCTTACCTCCCTCTAGCCCCTCCTTACCTCCCTCCAGCCCCCCTTACCCTCTAGCCCCCCCTTACCTCCCTCTAGCCCCTCCTTTCCTCCCTCTAGCCCCCCTTACCTCCCTCTACCCCCCCATACCTCCCTCTAGCCCCCCTTACCTCCCTCTAGCCCCCCCTTACCTCAATCTAGCCACGCCTTACCTCCCTCTATCCTTCCTTTACCTCCCTCTATCGCTCCTTACCTACCTCCATCACTCCTTTCCTCCCTCTATCCCCCTTACCTCCCTCTAGCCCGTCTTACCTCCCTCTAGCCCCCCCTTACCTCCCTCTAGCCCCTCCATACCTCCCTCTAGCCCCCCTTACCTCCCTCTAGCCCCTCCTTACCTCCCTCCAGCCCCCCTTACCCTCTAGCCCCCCCTTACCTCCCTCTAGCCCCTCCTTTCCTCCCTCTAGCCCCCCTTACCTCCCTCTACCCCCCCATACCTCCCTCTAGCCCCCCTTACCTCCCTCTAGCCCCCCTTCACTCCCTCTAGCCCCCCTTACCTCCCTCTAGCCCCTCCTTACCTACCTCTATCCTTCCTTACCTCCCTCCATCACTCCTTTCCTCCCTCTATCCCTCCGTACCCCTGTATCCCCCCTTACCTCCCTCTATCCCTACTCACCTCCCTCTAGCCCCTCCTTAACCTTCTCTAGCACCCCCTTACCTCCCTCTAGCCCCTCCTTACCTCCCTCTAGCCCCTCCTTACCTCCCTCTAGCTCCTCCTTACCTCCCTTTAGCCCCTCCTTACCTCCTTCTAGCCCCTCCTTACCTCCCTCTAGCCCCTCCTTACCTCCCTCTAGCCCCTCCTTACCTCCCTCTAGCTCCTCCTTTCCTCCCTCTATCCCTCCTTACCCCCCTCTAGCTCCCCCTTACCTCCCTCTAGCCCCTCCTTACCTCCCTCTAGCCCCTCCTTACCTCCCTCTAGCTCCTCCTTACCTCCCTCTAGCCCCTCCTTACCTCCTTCTAGCCCCTCCTTACCGCCCTCTAGCCCCTCCTTACCTCCCTCTAGCCCCTCCTTACCTCCCTCTAGCTCCTCCTTTCCTCCCTCTATCCCTCCTTACCCCCCTCTAGCTCCCCCTTACCTCCTTCTAGCCCCTCCTTACCTCCCTCTAGCCCCTGCTTACCTCCCTCTATCCTTCCTTACCCCCCTCTATCCCTCCTTTCCTCTCTCTATCCCCCCTTACCTCTTACATGTCCCTTTGTGTGAGAGTGTGTGTCTGTATCCCCTCTCTATCCCTCCTTACCTCCTTCTAGCCCCCCTTACCTCCCTCTATCCCCCCCTTCACTCCCTCTAGCCCCTCCTTACCTCCATCCCAAGGCGGGGGGCAAAGTACGGCCTCGAGACATAAAATGTAAATTTAAAATAAAATAACTGTTTAAATTTTTTTTACCTTTTTTAAATCCTTTTTTTCTCCCCCAATTTCGTGGAATCCAATTGGTAGTTACAGTCTTGTCTCATCACTGCAACTCCCGTATAGACTCAGGAGAGGGGCGAAGGTCGAGAGCCAGGCATCCTCCGAAGCACAACCCGGCCAAGCCGCACTGCTTCTTGACACAATGCCCGCTTAACCCAGAAGCCAGCCGCACCAATGTGTCGGAAGAAACACCGTACACCTGGCGACCGTGTCAGTGTGCGCCCGGCCCGCCACAGGAGTCACTAGAGCGCAATGGGACAAGGACATCCCGGCCGGCCAAACGCTCCTTTAACCCAGGTGACGCTGGGCCAATTGTGCATCGCCTCACGGGTCTCCCGGTCGCGGCCAGTTGAGGCACAGCCCGGGATCGAAGTCAAATCTGTAGTGATGCCTCAAGCATTGCAATGCCTGAGACTGCTGAGGCCCACCCCTTTCCGAATTGAGGCCGGAACGTGATCAATACCCATAGCCTTACCATGGGGTAGTCTTCATTGGCTACCCGTGTGGCGTACTTGTTTTCCGCTAGGCGGTCTTGAAGACGTTTCTTTTGTCCGTCCAAATGTAGAACACTGTGGACATTCCAATCTGTAGATGACGTTAGTCCTTTTTACAGTTAATGAAATGCTTGACTTGATAACCGTGTTAGAAGCTGTGTAAATACAATACCTTTTTCTTTCTCTGGTTGCATTTGAAAGAGCCCCCCCTGGATTTGTGGTCTTTTGAGAGCTGTGGACTAATTTGTCATTTAAGACATCTCTTATGACTGGTGGCTCTGGGAAAGCTTCGCTTAGTAGCATATCACTTTGGATCATTCCACAATTTATTTTTCATTATTATTTTAATGTTCTCTGCTTCAGTGGTATATTTTTGTAACAAAAGTCTCTCTGGTGAATCACGAGGAGCCCCCCCCCCCCTTCCCTCCACAACAAGTCCTCTCTGTCAAGTCATCTGGTGGAAAAGGTCTGGCCTCTGAATGGTTTTCACATCTGTAATCGATTCATCCTAAATTAACACTGATCTCAATTGATGCACATCAAATTTTAATTAAAATAACTTTATTGTTAATTTCTTGTGCACTGACTAGTCACAGGGTAGATTTGAATAGAAAAAAACTTTATTGTTCATCCTGAACAGTCACAGGGGATAATTTCCAGCATAATTTTCCCTGCAGCGATCTACGTGAAGGTGTATGTGTTGGAGAATGGGGCGTGTCTGGCTAAGAAGAAGACCAGAGTGGTGAAGAAGACTCTAGACCCTTCCTACCAACAGGCCCTGCTGTTTGAAGAGAGTCCTCAGGCCAAAGTCCTCCAGGTTAATACCTATATCTAGTGATTTGAGAACCCCATGTGTTCATCTTACAGGGCCAGATACATTTCCGTTCACTACTAGATCTGTATTTAATGACTTACAGTTCATTCGGAAAGTGTTAAGACCCCTTGACTTTTTCTACATTTTGCTACGTTACAGCCTTATTCTAAAATGGATTAAATTAAATGTTTTACCGCATCAATCTACACACAATACCCCATAATGACAAAGAGAAAACAGGTTTTTAGATATTTTTGCGAATTTATTAAAATAAAAAAACCACAGAAATACCTTATTGACATAAGTATTCAGACCCTTTGCTATGAGACTCGAAATTGAGCTCAGGTGCTTCCTGTTTCCACTGATCATCCTTGAGATGTTTCTACAACTTGATTGGAGTCCACCTGTGGTAAATTCAATTGATTGGACATGATTTGGAAAGGCAAACACCTGTCTATATAAAGGTCCCACAGTTGACAGTGCATGTCAGAGCAAAAACCAAGCCATGAGGTCGAAGGAATTGTCCGTAGAGCTCCGAGACAGGATTGTGTCGAGGCACAGATCAGGGGAAGGGGACCAAAACATTCTGCAGCATTGAAGGTCCCTAAGAACACAGTGACCTCCATCATTCTTAAATGGAAGAAGTTTGGAACCACCAAGACTCTTCCTAGAGCTGGCCGCCCAGACAAACTTATGTAAATGTGATATTTACATTTAAATTTTTTATACATTTGCAAAAAATTATAAAAACCTGTTTTTGCTTTGTCATTATGGGGTATTATGTGTAGATTGACGAGGGGGAAAAAAATATTTAATACATTTTAGAATAAGGATGTACCGTAACAAAATGTGGAAAAAGTCAAGGGGTCTGAATACTTTCCAAATGCACTGTAATTTTCTTGAATCTCTTGCAGCAATACAATGTTTTGGATGGTTAGCTAATCAAAGCATTGACTTAATTTCCTCTCCTCTCTCTCACTCCCACTCTCTCTTTCTCTCCCACCCTCTCTCTCTCTCTCTCCCACCCTCTCTTGCTCTCTCCCACCCTCTCTCTCTCTCTCTCCCACCCTCTCTCTCTCTCTCTCCCACCCTCTCTCTCTCTCTCTCCCACCCTCTCTCTCTCTCTCTCCCACCCTCTCTCTCTCTCTCCCACCCTCTCTCTCTCTCTCTCCCACCCTCTCTCTCTCTCTCTCCCACCCTCTCTCTCTCTCTCTCCCACCCTCTCTCTCTCTCTCTCCCACCCTCTCTCTCTCTCTCTCCCACCCTCTCTTGCTCTCTCCCAGGTGATTGTGTGGGGTGACTATGGGCGGATGGACCACAAGTGCTTCATGGGCATGGCTCAGATCATGCTAGATGACTTGGACCTTGGTGCCACGGTGAGCGGATGGTACAAGCTGTTCCCCACCTCGTCTCTGGCTGACCCCAGCATCGGACCCCTCACACGGCGACTGTCCCAGTCCTCACTGGAGAGCTGTGTCACCAGCCCCTCCTGTACCTAGACAGAGAGAACTATATAGCAACAGTACACACACACACACACACAAGAAGGGACACACACACACACACACTCACTCAGCATGCAGTTATAAACGCTGAAACGCAGTCAGACGTGTATACATGCAGGCTTCTGAATACACACACACACACACACACACACACACACACACACACACACACACACACACACACACACACACACACACACACACACACACACACACACACACACACACACACTCCAACAAGCTGATCCTCAGATCCATCCCCATAACTACGTCAGATTACATGATTTACCAGAACATAGCATTATAGTAGCATTACTTACTGCCCAATATCCCTGTCCCCTGTCCCCTGCCCCCTGTCCCCTGTCCCCTGCCCCCTGCCCCCTGTCCCCTGTCCCATCTCAGAATCCCTGTCCCCTGCCCCCTGTCCCCTGCCCCCTGCCCCCTGTCCCCTGTCCCCTGTCCCATCTCAGAATCTCTGTCCCCTGCCCCCTGCCCCCTGTCCCATCTCAGAATCCCTGTCCCCTGTCCCCTGCCCCCTGCCCCCTGTCCCCTGTCCCCTGCCCCCTGTCCCCTGTCCCATCTCAGAATCCATGTCCCCTGCCCCCTGCCCCCTGTCCACTGTCCCCTGTTCCCTGTCCCCTGCCCCCTGTCCCCTGTCCCATCTCAGAATCCATGTCCACTGTCCCCTGTTCCCTGTCCCCTGCCCCCTGTTCCCTGTCCCGTCTCAGAATCCCTGCCCCGTCTCAGAATCCCTGCCCCGTCTCAGAATCCCTGCCCCATCTCAGAATCCCTGCCCCCTCTCAGAATCCCTGTCCCGTCTCAGAATCCCTGTCCCGTCTCAGAATCCCTGCCCCATCTCAGAATCCCTGCCCCCTCTCAGAATCCCTGTCCCGTCTCAGAATCCCTGCCCCCTCTCAGAATCCCTGCCCCATCTCAGAATCCCTGCCCCCTCTCAGAATCCCTGCCCCATCTCAGAATCCCTGCCCCCTCTCAGAATCCCTGCCCCATCTCAGAATCCCTGCCCCATCTCAGAATCCCTGCCCCATCTCAGAATCCCTGCCCCCTCTCAGAATCCCTGCCCCCTCTCAGAATCCCTGTCCCGTCTCAGAATCCCTGCCCCATCTCAGAATCCCTGCCCCATCTCAGAATCCCTGCCCCCTCTCAGAATCCCTGCCCCATCTCAGAATCCCTGCCCCCTCTCAGAATCCCTGCCCCGTCTCAGAATCCCTGCCCCCTCTCAGAATCCCTGCCCCATCTCAGAATCCCTGCCCCGTCTCAGAATCCCTGCCCCATCTCAGAATCCCTGCCCCATCTCAGAATCCCTGCCCCCTCTCAGAATCCCTGCCCCATCTCAGAATCCCTGCCCCCTCTCAGAATCCCTGCCCCATCTCAGAATCCCTGCCCCCTCTCAGAATCCCTGCCCCCTCTCAGAATCCCTGCCCCGTCTCAGAATCCCTGTCCCGTTGAGTGGATGCCCCATTTGACATTCCCTGATCCCAGAATTCCAAGGTTATGTCCCAAAATGGCAGCCTATTCCCTATATAGTGCGCTACAACTGACCAGAGCCAAGGGAATAGGGTGCAATTTGGGACACAAGGCATTTCTTCTCATCGCCAGGGTCAGGTCATTCCGAAAACCAGTTTTTAAACTCTCTATGCCAAACTAAGAAGAAAAACGACTTTATTTTTTAAAACCAAAGCAATTTGTATTGTTACTATCAGGAGTGCTAGTTATACAATATCTACGTATTGATATGTAGCAGAGTCTATGAGTTAGATGGAATACAATATCTACGTTTTGATATGTAGCAGAGTCTATGACTTAGAAGGAATGTAAAAAAAAAAAGATATGAGCTCTTCTAAACACACACAGGCTGGGGAGGAGAGAGAGAAAGGCCGTGTTATTAACACAAAGAAACAGGATGTTTACATAATCACTATTATGTGAGGTAGCAGCGCAAATCTGATCATTTCCACAAGCCAGAGTTGATAAGTATATAGACGGTAGATAGCTAATATAGATACGTGTGTTCATGTGTGTACTGGCTGCATCCTACATGTTTGCTTGCAACCCTTATTGAGACATTTTAAAGTGTTTTATTTTATTTTTTTTGCTTGCCTTTAAGACTCTAATCAGGTATATAGATGGTACTTTATTTATTTAGCTAATCAGTCACTGTCTAAAGAACAATCGACACTGAGTTTTGGGAGATGGAGGGACATCGTTTCCATACAGAACAAATCAATCCAAACCTACCAGCAATCTCTCGTGAACAAGCGGCATTGTGGGACACAGGAGGACCAACTGACAAACTCACAGGAAACATTCTCCTACTTCCTCAAGAGCGTTCAACACAAAGGCTTCTGGATAGTCTGGGCCATAGTCATCGGTCATTGTAGACCCTGTTAGTGCGAACCACACTGGACTTCATATCCTAGAGGTGATATTGTATGCTTCTGCCCCACAACATGTCTACTGTACAGACCAGCACCTTTTGGATCAACTCCCTCTTGATTTCCTGTTTAAGTTTCTTATCTTCACTTCCTGTTTCTGACCGTAATTAGGAAGTGGGAAGTCTTTCTGATGTCTGTGGTAGGATCTCCCACCCAGGACACACCCACGCATGGATGTCCCCCAAAACACACTATGTCTGATTATTGGGTACTGACTGCCACCTGGGTTAACTTTACCCTTTAACCCCTGAGGTTATGTAGTGAGGTCACTGTTCTCTCAGCAATGTAAAACCCAGCAGCGCAGATATATTGTATTCTCCAGTACCTTCAACACCCAATAGATGACGTCTGATTAGTTCCTGTTCAACCAGTAGGTGACGTCTGATTAGTTCCTGTTCAACCAGTAGGTGACATCTGATTAGTTCCTGTTCAACCAGTAGGTGACATCTGATTAGTTCCTGTTCAACCAATAGATGACATCTGATTAGTTCCTGTTCAACCAATAGATGACATCTGATTAGTTCCTGTTCAACCAATAGGTGACATCTGATTAGTTCCTGTTCAACCAATAGATGACATCTGATTAGTTCCTGTTCAACCAATAGATGACATCTGATTAGTTCCTGTTCAACCAGTAGGTGACATCTGATTAGTTCCTGTTCAACCAATAGATGACGTCTGATTAGTTCCTGTTCAACCAGTAGGTGACATCTGATTAGTTCCTGTTCAACCAATAGATGACATCTGATTAGTTCCTGTTCAACCAGTAGGTGACATCTGATTAGTTCCTGTTCAACCAATAGATGACATCTGATTAGTTCCTGTTCAACCAGTAGGTGACGTCTGATTAGTTCCTGTTCAACCAATAGATGACATCTGATTAGTTCCTGTTCAACCAGTAGATGACATCTGATTAGTTCCTGTTCAACCAATAGGTGACATCTGATTAGTTCCTGTTCAACCAATAGATGACATCTGATTAGTTCCTGTTCAACCAGTAGGTGACATCTGATTAGTTCCTGTTCAACCAATAGATGACATCTGATTAGTTCCTGTTCAACCAGTAGGTGACATCTGATTAGTTCCTGTTCAACCAGTAGGTGACATCTGATTAGTTCCTGTTCAACCAATAGATGACATCTGAGTAGTTCCTGTTCAACCAGTAGGTGGCATCTGATTAGTTCCTGTTCAACCAATAGATGACATCTGATTAGTTCCTGTTCAACCAGTAGGTGACATCTGATTAGTTCCTGTTCAACCAATAGATGACATCTGATTAGTTCCTGTTCAACCAGTAGGTGACATCTGATTAGTTCCTGTTCAACCAATAGATGACATCTGATTAGTTCCTGTTCAACCAGTAGATGACATCTGATTAGTTCCTGTTCAACCAATAGGTGACATCTGATTAGTTCCTGTTCAACCAGTAGGTGACATCTGATTAGTTCCTGTTCAACCAGTAGATGACATCTGATTAGTTCCTGTTCAACCAATAGGTGACATCTGATTAGTTCCTGTTCAACCAATAGATGACATCTGATTAGTTCCTGTTCAACCAATAGGTGACATCTGATTAGTTCCTGTTCAACCAGTAGGTGACGTCTGATTAGTTCCTGTTCAACCAATAGGTGACATCTGATTAGTTCCTGTTCAACCAATAGGTGACATCTGATTAGTTCCTGTTCAACCAGTAGGTGACATCTGATTAGTTCCTGTTCAACCAATAGATGACATCTGATTAGTTCCTGTTCAACCAGTAGGTGACATCTGATTAGTTCCTGTTCAACCAATAGGTGACATCTGATTAGTTCCTGTTCAACCAGTAGGTGACATCTGATTAGTTCCTGTTCAACCAGTAGGTGACATCTGATTAGTTCCTGTTCAACCAGTAGATGACATCTGATTAGTTCCTGTTCAACCAATAGATGACATCTGATTAGTTCCTGTTCAACCAGTAGGTGACATCTGATTAGTTCCTGTTCAACCAATAGATGCCATCTGATTAGTTCCTGTTCAACCAATAGATGACATCCGATTGGTTCCTGCACAAGCTCAAACTCAAAGTGTATTGCGATCTCATTTGCTGATATTTCTCCTGGTCAACAGTTTTGCATATCATCATGTGATCTGGACACACCGATCTCTTATTGGCAAGGACTCTTATACTACTTCTTACATCAGCCCTCTCTAATTCTTACATGCACACAATAATGTGATTATTGTGAATAGTCAGATTAATATAATAGTTTGTTTAAAACGTTTGCATGCTTTGCATGAAGAACGATTTCCCTCATAATCCTGTTTCCATGGACACATCTGAAATCAGGCTAGCCAATGGGATTTTGATCAAAGCGGGAAAATGTCCAATCCTAAATAGTCGTTCTACCACAGCAACCAGGTTATTTTTTTGCGAAGCCTATTTGATTCTGAGCATGGACATATAACGTTGTTTTTTTTCCCGTATTCACTTCACTCGTACATAAGAGGGAGGCTTGAGCTGCTGGCAGATCAAACACACAGCTGGAACGCCGAGTTAAACTGTTTACACGTCACAATAATTTGAAAGTTCGCTCAGAAAAATCAGCAAATGTTTTACTTCGATTTTAACCTTACACCGATTAAGATAAGCAGAGTAATGTGTTTACATGCTTTTTCCGTACTCGGCCTTCTGCCATAATGAGTTGAATATGGCATCTGTTCGGGCGATACTTTTTGGGGCGGCAGGTAGCCTAGTGGTTAGACCGTTGGGCCAGTAACTGAAAGGTCGCTGGATCGAATCCCCGAGCTGACAAGGTAAAAATCTGTCGTTCTGCCCCCTGAACAAGGCAGTTAACCCACTGTTCCCCGGTAGGTCGTCATTGTAAATAAGAATGTGTTCTTAACTGACTTGCCTAGTTCACATCACATTATTTGTGTGCATGTAAACGTACTCAATGTTTCTAATGTTCTTTGCTAGTTGGCTGCAATGACCAAACTTCCATAATGAAAAATATTTCAACAAATGTTGTTAGCACTGTTGATTGACTGAATTTCAGTTCAGAGTCAAATTATTCACATGCTTTCATGGCGCCATTGTACACGCAACAAATAATGACATGAAGGATTTCTTTAAGCAGTAGCTTTTATTTTGTGACCAGGAGGAATATCATGGAGACCAAACATGCCCATTTAAGATGAAGGCTGGCATACCGTAAACAATCTTTAGTGCTTCTGTAGACACTGGCCATTGGAACCTGCTGTAGAGAGAGATTCTGTAGACACTGGCCATTGGAACCTGCTGTGGAGAGAGATTCTGTAGACACGGGCCATTGGAACCTGCTGTGGAGAGAGATTCTGTAGACACTGGCCATTGGAACCTGTTGTGGAGAGAGATTCTGTAGACACTGGCCATTGGAACCTGTTGTGGAGAGAGATTCTGTAGACACTGGCCATTGGAACCTGCTGTGGAGAGAGATTCTGTTGACACTGGCCATTGGAACCTGTTGTGGAGAGAGATTCTGTTGACACTGGCCATTGGAACCTGTTGTGGAGAGAGATTCTGTAGACACTGGCCATTGGAACCTGTTGTGGAGAGAGATTCTGTAGACACTGGCCATTGGAACCTGTTGTGGAGAGAGATTCTGTAGACACTGGCCATTGGAACCTGCTGTGGAGAGAGATTCTGTAGACACTGGCCATTGGAACCTGCTGTGGAGAGAGATTCTGTTGACACTGGCCATTGGAACCTGCTGTGGAGAGAGATTCTGTAGACACTGGCCATTGGAACCTGCTGTGGAGAGAGATTCTGTTGACACTGGCCATTGGAACCTGCTGTGGAGAGAGATTCTGTAGACACTGGCCATTGGAACCTGCTGTGGAGAGAGATTCTGTAGACACTGGCCATTGGAACCTGTTGTGGAGAGAGATTCTGTTGACACTGGCCATTGGAACCTGCTGTGGAGAGAGATTCTGTAGACACTGGCCATTGGAACCTGCTGTGGAGAGAGATTCTGTTGACACTGGCCATTGGAACCTGCTGTGGAGAGAGATTCTGTAGACACTGGCCATTGGAACCTGCTGTGGAGAGAGATTCTGTAGACACGGGCCATTGGAACCTGCTGTGGAGAGAGATTCTGTTGACACTGGCCATTGGAACCTGCTGTGGAGAGAGATTCTGTTGACACTGGCCATTGGAACCTGCTGTGGAGAGAGATTCTGTTGACACTGGCCATTGGAACCTGCTGTGGAGAGAGATTCTGTAGACACGGGCCATTGGAACCTGCTGTGGAGAGAGATTCTGTAGACACTGGCCATTGGAACCTGTTGTGGAGAGAGATTCTGTAGACACTGGCCATTGGAACCTGCTGTGGAGAGAGATTCTGTAGACACGGGCCATTGGAACCTGCTGTGGAGAGAGATTCTGTAGACACTGGCCATTGGAACCTGCTGTGGAGAGAGATTCTGTAGACACTGGCCATTGGAACCTGTTGTGGAGAGAGATTCTGTAGACACTGGCCATTGGAACCTGTTGTGGAGAGAGATTCTGTAGACACTGGCCATTGGAACCTGCTGTGGAGAGAGATTCTGTAGACACTGGCCATTGGAACCTGCTGTGGAGAGAGATTCTGTAGACACTGGCCATTGGAACCTGTTGTGGAGAGAGATTCTGTAGACACTGGCCATTGGAACCTGCTGTGGAGAGAGATTCTGTTGACACTGGCCATTGGAACCTGCTGTGGAGAGAGATTCTGTAGACACTGGCCATTGGAACCTGCTGTGGAGAGAGATTCTGTTGACACTGGCCATTGGAACCTGCTGTGGAGAGAGATTCTGTAGACACTGGCCATTGGAACCTGCTGTGGAGAGAGATTCTGTAGACACTGGCCATTGGAACCTGTTGTGGAAAGAGATTCTGTTGACACTGGCCATTGGAACCTGCTGTGGAGAGAGATTCTGTAGACACTGGCCATTGGAACCTGCTGTGGAGAGAGATTCTGTTGACACTGGCCATTGGAACCTGCTGTGGAGAGAGATTCTGTAGACACTGGCCATTGGAACCTGCTGTGGAGAGAGATTCTGTAGACACGGGCCATTGGAACCTGCTGTGGAGAGAGATTCTGTTGACACTGGCCATTGGAACCTGCTGTGGAGAGAGATTCTGTTGACACTGGCCATTGGAACCTGCTGTGGAGAGAGATTCTGTTGACACTGGCCATTGGAACCTGCTGTGGAGAGAGATTCTGTAGACACGGGCCATTGGAACCTGCTGTGGAGAGAGATTCTGTAGACACTGGCCATTGGAACCTGTTGTGGAGAGAGATTCTGTAGACACTGGCCATTGGAACCTGCTGTGGAGAGAGATTCTGTAGACACGGGCCATTGGAACCTGCTGTGGAGAGAGATTCTGTAGACACTGGCCATTGGAACCTGCTGTGGAGAGAGATTCTGTAGACACTGGCCATTGGAACCTGTTGTGGAGAGAGATTCTGTAGACACTGGCCATTGGAACCTGTTGTGGAGAGAGATTCTGTAGACACTGGCCATTGGAACCTGCTGTGGAGAGAGATTCTGTAGACACTGGCCATTGGAACCTGCTGTGGAGAGAGATTCTGTAGACACTGGCCATTGGAACCTGTTGTGGAGAGAGATTCTGTAGACACTGGCCATTGGAACCTGCTGTGGAGAGAGATTCTGTAGACACGGGCCATTGGAACCTGCTGTGGAGAGACACAGACAAAGACATTCCGGAACACTTTAAACTCTGTTCTAGAATTAGCTTTTTGACATTCTTATCAAATGTCTTATCTCACAGTTTTGTCAGCACTTTACCGTTAGTGTTGATTGTTATATTTAGTCAGGGCTATGGAGCACTCTTTCCTCTCAATCAGTGAATAATGTACTGTCATGTTTATGAAGTAGTTTTAAATGTACTTTATTTATATATATATATATATTATGTGGACAGCTGGCATGATGTATTTTGTATTTGTTTTCTTCAACAAAATGCATGACTGACTGCTGATAGAAACACAAATATGTTTATTGGAAAGAGGAGAGGAAAGGAAAAAGACTAAGCATGTACTACAACGAAACTTCTATTGAATTAACTTTATAACTGTACAAATGAGAACAAGAAGATCCGCTGGATATTTAGTCCTATTGAACATTTCGCTATGGATATTTTGTGATTGACATGTTTGGGAACTTGTATGAGGTTGTATGGGTCCCATAAATATATAGTGAGTAGCTAGTAGCTACACAATTTTCACAACAGAACTTGAGAAGATTGAAAAGAGGAAGAGTGTGAATGCAGGTATACTACCAGTCAAACGGTCAAAAGAGTGTGCAAAGCTGTCATCAAGGCAAAGGGTGGCTACTTTGAAGAATCTCAAATATAAAAATATATTTTGATTTGTTTAACACTTTTTTGGTTGCTACATGATTCCGTATGTGTTATTTCATAGTTTTTATGTCTTAAATATTATTATACAATGTAGAAAATAGTTTTAAAAAATTAAGAAAAACCCTGGAATGAGTAGGCGTGTCCAAACGTTGACTGGTACTATATGTGTACTCTAATATAAAGACACCTTTTCATAAGTATATAAGGTGTTTTCCCAGTGTGTCCAAATGGATGCCATTATTGGAACCAAAAAGGAACAGGGCAGTGTTGGCATATTGCTTTTCTCCAAAAGTATAGTAGTAGTGTGATTTGTCTTTGAAATGATATGTATTGCTTGAACTATGTGATGTTTATTAATTCAAAGGTCAGACAGAAAGGGCCAAAGGTCATATGTCAGCTATTGAAGAATGTGTAGTTATTTGTTATTAGGGCCACCTGTAAATTCTACTTCACTCGAGTTGTGGCACAATTACCTGTTAGTAGAAAAGCCAAGCATTGAATATATGCTGAGTTGCAGACGTGGTCAGCCATTGTCACGTTGGTTCACTTTACTTTACAATCCACCTGGTATATTCTTACGTTTACATGGTCAAACGTTGGGTTTCTTTGGTACCTGTAACACCAATGTTTTGAATAATTTTTATTAAGTACCATGCAGAAAAACTGGTTTAACTGAAAGCACCAAGACTGTTAAAGTGAAGCAACAGGACTGTAAAGTAAAGCAACAGGACTGTAAAGTTCAGCAACAGGACTGTAAAGTGAAGTAACAGGACTGTAAAGTAAAGTAACAGGACTGTAAAGTTAAGCAACAGGACTGTAAAGTAAAGCAACAGGACTGTAAAGTTAAGCAACATGACTGTAAAGTGAAGTAACAAGACTGTAAAGCAACAGGACTGTAAAGTGAAGTAACAGGACTGTAAAGTAAAGTAACAGGACTGTAAAGTTAAGCAACAGGACTGTAAAGTAAAGCAACAGGACTGTAAAGTGAAGCAACAGGACTGTAAAGTGAAGTAACAAGACTGTAAAGCAACAGGACTGTAAAGTAAAGTAACAGGATTGTTAAAGTGAAGCAACAGGACTGTAAAGTGAAGTAACAGGACTGTAAAGTAAAGTAACAGGACTGTTAAAGTGAAGCAACAGGACTGTAAAGTAAAGCAACAGGACTGTAAAGTGAAGCAACAGGACTGTAAAGTGAAGTAACAAGACTGTAAAGCAACATGACTGTAAAGTAAAGCAACAGGACTGTAAAGTAAAGCAACAGGACTGTAAAGTTAAGCAACATGACTGTAAAGTGAAGCAACAGGACTGTAAAGTGAAGTAACAAGACTGTAAAGCAACAGGACTGTAAAGTAAAGCAACAGGACTGTAAAGTGAAGCAATAGGACTGTAAAGTGAAGTAACAAGACTGTAAAGCAACAGGACTGTAAAGTAAAGCAACAGGACTGTAAAGTAAAGCAACAGGACTGTAAAGTTAAGCAACATGACTGTAAAGTGAAGCAACAGGACTGTAGTGAAGTAACAAGACTGTTAAAGTGAAGCAACAGGACTGTAAAGTGAAGCAACAGGACTGTAATGTAAAGCAACAGGACTGTAAAGTGAAGTAACAAGACTGTTAAAGTGAAGCAGCAGGACTGTTGAAGTAAAACAACAGGACTGTAAAGTGAAGCAACAGGACTGTAAAGTAAAGCAACAGGACTGTAAAGTAAAGCAACAGGACTGTTAAAGTAAAGCAACAGGACTGAAAAGTGAAGCAACAGGACTGTAAAGTAAAGCAACAGGACTGTTAAATTGAAGCAACAGGACTGTAAAGTAAAGCAACAGGACTGTAAAGTGAAGTAACAAGACTGTAAAGCAACAGGACTGTTAAAGTGAAGGAACAGGACTGTAAAGTAAAGCAACAGGACTGTTAAAGGAAAGCAACAGGACTGTAAAGTGAAGCAACAGGACTGTAAAGTGAAGCAACAGGACTGTAAAGTAAAGCAACAGGACTGTTAAAGGAAAGCAACAGGACTGTTAAAGTGAAGCAACAGGACTGTAAAGTGAAGCAACAGGACTGTAAAGTAAAGCAACAGGACTGTAAAGTAAAGCAACAGGACTGAAAAGTGAAGCAACAGGACTGTAAAGTAAAGCAACAGGACTGTTAAATTGAAGCAACAGGACTGTAAAGTAAAGCAACAGGACTGTAAAGTGAAGTAACAAGACTGTAAAGCAACAGGACTGTTAAAGTGAAGGAACAGGACTGTAAAGTAAAGCAACAGGACTGTTAAAGGAAAGCAACAGGACTGTAAAGTTAAGCAACAGGGCTGTAAAGTAAAGCAACAGGGCTGTAAAGCAACAGGACTGTTAAAGTGAAGCAACAGGACTGTAAAGTAAAGCAACAGGACTGTTAAAGTGAAGCAACAGGACTGTAAAGTAAAGCAACAGGACTGTTAAAGTGAAGCAACAGGACTGTTAAAGTGAAGCAACAGGACTGTAAAGTTAAGCAACAGGACTGTAAAGTAAAGCAACAGGGCTGTAAAGCAACAAGACTGTATGGTAAAGCAACATGACTGTAAAGTAAAGCAACATGACTGTTAAGTAAAGAAACAGGACTGTTAAGTAAAGCAACAGGACTGTTAAGTGAAGCAACAGGACTGTAAACTGAAGCAACATGACTGTTAAGTGAAGCAACAGGACTGTAAACTGAAGCAACATGACTGTTAAGTGAAGCAACAGGACTGTAAAGTGAAGCAACAGGACTGTAAACTGAAGCAACATGACTGTTAAGTGAAGCAACAGGACTGTAAAGTGAAGCAACAGGACTGTAAAGTGAAGCAACAGAACTGTAAAGTAAAGCAACAGAACTGTAAAGTGAAGCAACAGGACTGTAAAGTAAAGCAACGGGACTGTAAAGTAAAGCAACGGGACTGTAAAGTAAAGCAACAGGACTGTAAAGTTAAGCAGCAGGACTGTACAGTAAAGCAACAGGACTGTAAAGTAAAGCAACAGGACTGTGAAAGTGAAGCAACAGGACTGTAAAGTTAAGCAACAGGACTGTAAAGTAAAGCAACAGGGCTGTAAAGCAACAGGACTGTATGGTAAAGCAATATGACTGTAAAGTAAAGCAACAGGACTGTTAAGTAAAGCAACAGGACTGTTAAGTAAAGCAACAGGACTGTTAAGTAAAGCAACAGGGCTGTAAAGCAACAGGACTGTTAAAGTGAAGCAACAGGACTGTAAAGTAAAGCAACAGGACTGTTAAAGTGAAGCAACAGGACTGTAAAGTAAAGCAACAGGACTGTTAAAGTGAAGCAACAGGACTGTTAAAGTGAAGCAACAGGACTGTAAAGTTAAGCAACAGGACTGTAAAGTAAAGCAACAGGGCTGTAAAGCAACAAGACTGTATGGTAAAGCAACATGACTGTAAAGTAAAGCAACATGACTGTTAAGTAAAGAAACAGGACTGTTAAGTAAAGCAACAGGACTGTTAAGTGAAGCAACAGGACTGTAAACTGAAGCAACATGACTGTTAAGTGAAGCAACAGGACTGTAAACTGAAGCAACATGACTGTTAAGTGAAGCAACAGGACTGTAAAGTGAAGCAACAGGACTGTAAACTGAAGCAACATGACTGTTAAGTGAAGCAACAGGACTGTAAAGTGAAGCAACAGGACTGTAAAGTGAAGCAACAGAACTGTAAAGTAAAGCAACAGAACTGTAAAGTGAAGCAACAGGACTGTAAAGTAAAGCAACGGGACTGTAAAGTAAAGCAACAGGGCTGTAAAGCAACAGGACTGTATGGTAAAGCAATATGACTGTAAAGTAAAGCAACAGGACTGTTAAGTAAAGCAACAGGACTGTTAAGTAAAGCAACAGGACTGTTAAGTAAGGCAACAGGACTGTTAAGTAAAGCAACAGGATTGTAAAGTGAAGCAACAGGACTGTTAAGTAAAGCAACAGGACTGTTAAGTAAAGCAACAGGATTGTAAAGTGAAGCAACAGGACTGTTAAGTAAAGCAACAGGATTGTAAAGTGAAGCAACAGGACTCTAAGGCAAAGCAACAGGGCTGTAAAGTGAAGCAACAGAACTGTAAAGTAAAGCAACAGAACTGTAAAGTGAAGCAACAGGACTGTAAAGTAAAGCAACGGGACTGTAAAGTAAAGCAACGGGACTGTACAGTAAAACAACAGGACTGTAAAGTGAAGCAACAGGACTGTAAAGTGAAGCAACAGGACTGTAAAGTGAAGCAACAGGACTGTAAAGTAAAGCAACAGGACTGTTAAAGGAAAGCACCAAAACTGTTAAAGTGAACCAATAGGACTGTTAAAGTGAACCAACAGGACTGTTAAAGTGAACCAACAGGACTGTTAAGTAAAGCAACAGGATTGTAAAGTGAAGCAACAGGACTCTAAGGCAAAGCAACATAACTGTTAGGTGAAACAACAGGACTGTAAAGTAAAGCAACATGACTGTAAAGTAAAGCAAAAGGACTGTTAAAGGAAAGAGTTTTTTGTATCAGGTAGAGCAGCTCTGCTGAAAGGGAATGATGGCCTTTGTGAGTGAGTTGAGCTGAGTGACGTCATGACGCTGAGTCCTCGTCAGAAGGATGACCCTAGCACACCCCCAGATGGATTGATGGGGAAATGGGTGAAGTTGTCCCTAGACACTGATCTTGGTTCAGTTTTGCATTTCCCCCACTAACGGTTAAGGTTAGGATTAGGGGAGAGGAAGCTGATCCTAGATCTGTACCCAGGGGAAACTTCACCGTGGAGCTGGATGGATGGTTGGAGAGTGTTGATGTCTTCATTCAAGCAGAAATGGATTGCCAGCACAGGGTTTGATGAGAGTGATTTGGTGAGAAGAAGCATGTGTGTGAGTGTGTGAGAGACACAGAAGAGAGGCTGACAATCAGAAAGGGAAAAAGTGGATGGAATTACAGGTAGTTTGCTTGTATTCTCTTGTGTGGCTGGCATGTGACGGAATGTTGATGCACCTGAACAGGGAGGTGGAATGAACGGGGTATATTGACTATTTGCAGCTATGCTTTGTCAATGTTGAAGAGCCAGATATGTTCTCTTGCATTTGTTTAGCCACAGCTTTAAGATACTACACGGTGAAGTGGTGAATGTATCACAATACACTGACGATGTCTCCTGTCGTGGTTAAATAAGAGCCATTTTTATAGAGATTATTACATTGTTTTGTTTTGCTGTTGCTTGAAATGTAACCGTCCACGAGCTTGCTCTCTTCTAGAATGTTCACTTAGACATGTTCTAGAACTTCTCTCAGTGTTCTGAGAGACTGGTTTTTATTCATGTCTGAAACCAACTACAAATGTATTGTCTTTTAATGAGTATTATACTGCCATTTTATTTTTGTAATGAGGGGAGGAGAAGTAATTTTAGATGAACGAGTTATGGAGCCATGACTGAAAGGTGATGATGGGGAAATGTGTATTTATATTCTCGTTAAAAAAACTGAGGGCTTGTCCAGTTTACAGTGGCCTTATTTTTCTTTAGGAGACGTTACTCTACTGTTGTAGCACTTGTACACGGTTGAAAGTTTGAACAAAACACGTTTTTAAAAAAAGTAAAGAAGTATTTTTCTTGAAATACTGTTAACTGAAGTATCTCTCTGTAAATGTATAGTTTTCTGAATGTATTTCTCTCATCATTACACCATATTGAAGCTGTTTGTCGTTTGCTTGGTTCTGTTTCACTGCAGTCTTTTTCTCCAGGCTGACTCACCTGTATCGGTTCAGTCGCTGTTATACTGTATCTTTGGTTATTTATTTAAAAGAATAGGCTCTGTGGTTTGACCTTTAAACTAGGCATGAATAAGATATATGATCTGGGTAAATGTATTGATTCATTTAATGTTGAATTTAGACGGTATCTGATCCACTGAATTAACTTTTTTTTTTTTAAATCAAGCTAAATTAACCATTTTATTTATGAAGTTGATATTAAGTGTAAATTTAATACACATTTGTACTTTAGTAATCCTTACAATATTTACCGCATGGTTACTTTGAAGAATGTATTGTATTTAATGATATAACGATATGACGATAATGATGATTTAATCCGTTTAGAAATACAGAGCCTTCAGAAACTATTCATAGCCGTTGACGTATTCTACATTTTGTAGTGTTACAGCCTGAATACATATGTTTTTCTGTCACCCATCGACACACAATACGCTATAATGGCAAAGTGAAAAAATGTTTTTACAAACGTTATCAAATTTATTGAAAAATAAATACAGAAATATCAAATTTACATAAGTATTCACAACCCCTGAGTCAATGCATGTTAGAATCACCTTTGACAGCGATTACAGCTGTGAGTCTTTCTGGGTAAGTCTCTAAGAGTTTTCCACACCTGGATTGTACAATGTTTTCTAATTATTTTATTTTTTTAATTCTTCAAACTCGGTCAAGTTGGTTGTTGATCATTGCTAGACGGCCATTTTCAAGTCTTGACATAAATTTTCATTCCAGTGTATATTTGGCTTTGTGTTTAAGGTTGTTGTCCTACTGAAAGGTGAATTTGTCTCCCAGTGTCTGTGCTAGGATTTTGCCTGTGCTTAGCTCTAGTTTGAATATTTTTATCCCAATAACAACTCCCCAGTCTTTGCCGATGACAAGCATAACATGACGCAGCTACCACCATGCTTGAAAATATGAAGAGTTGTACTCAGTGATGTTTTGTGTGTGGATTTACCCTAAACATAACACTTTGTATTCAGGACATAAAGTTAATTTCTTTGCCACATTTTTTGCAATCTTACTTTAGTGCCTTAATGCAAACATGATGTTTTGAAATATTTTATTCTGTTTAGGCTTTCTTCTTTTCATTAAGTCAATATTGTGGAGTAACTACAATGTTGTTGATCCATCCTCAGTTTTCTCTTATCACAGCCATTAAACTCTGTAACTGTTTTAAAGTCACCATCGGCCTCATGGTGAAATCCCTGAGCGGTTTCCTTCCTCTCCGGCAACTGAGTTAGGAAGGATGTCTTTATCTTTGTAGTGACTGGGTGTAGTGATACAACATCCAACGTGTAATTAAAAAGTTCCCCATGCTCAAAGGGATATTCAATGTCTGTTTTTTAGTTTTTTTTACCCTTCCAATAGGTGCCCTTCTTTGTGAGGCATTGGAAAACCTCCCTAGTCTTTGTGGTTGAATCTGTGTTTGAAATTCACTGCTCGTCCGAGGGACTTTACAGATAATTGTATGTGTGTGTTACAGAGATGAATTATTCATATATAAAAATCATGTTTAACACTATTATTGCCAACAGAGTGAGTCCGTGCAACTTGTTAAAGCACATTTTTACTCCTGAACGTATTTAGGCATTGACATAACAACAGGGTCGAATACTTATTGACTCAAGATTGCCTTTTAAATTGTTTATTAATTTGTAAAAATGTCTAAAAACATAATTCCACGTTGACATTATGGGGTATTGTGTGTAGCCCAGTGATACAAAAAATAAATTCAGGCTGTAACACAACAAAATATAAGAAAAGTCAAGGGGTGTGAATACTTCCTGAAGGCTCTCAGCACCGTGTCATGGGAAATCTGTTGCAAGAAATATGAACAATTGTATTTAATTGTAGCATTAATTTTAGTCTTCCATCCTACTGATATAGAGTTCTTCTTCTGCCAATAATAATAATAATAATGTATGTTCTTGTGTCAGAGGACTTAGCTACGTCTGTAAGAGCTTAACTAGTAGGACCTAGATGCCTCTGACTGTTTCCAATGAGAACAAACATCACTACAGAGTTTGAACGGCAGGGACACCCTGGAGCGCTGGGCACTCCTTTCACAAGTCAGGACGATGCCGTACATGTTAACGTAGACGCTGCCCTAGTGTTGAAGAACAAAACATTGGTCTAGCCCATTATTGAGAGTCGCGTAGAAAGTACCACTAAGGCAGCAGTATTTAAATCAGACTCTCGATAACATCTAGTTCAGCAGAAATCATATCAAATTTGACAAACTGTTTTCAGAGCTTAGCACCAATTGACTCACAAAGCACTCGATGCATTGAGAACAGAGAACATTTACGATGAACCCCGAACTTTTCCACGAGAAAAAAATCTAAGAAACAAAGCAGTCTGCTTGTCAACGTAGCAACCATCGTCAACGATAAGAATATTGTGTTGTTGTTTTTTTTCTCTCTCTCATTTTACAAAATGGCTGCTGCTGCTGTAGATGCTGTTTGTCAACATTGTCAAATGTTCTAATCGTCGTTTAAATCACAGCACAAGTTCCTGAGCAGCCATTTTGTCTATAAACTTCTGACTGTCTGTCACAAAAACACAGATGAGAATCTCCCAAAGTCATGTTGTAGACCACAGTAGCTAACCCCCTTAAGGACAACCTTCATGTGGACATCCCCAGCCAGGGAACTTCCTCTCAAACAGGCAGCAATGCAATGAGGTAACGTTGCAGAATTATTTACATTTTTATTTTTTAAGTCACAGCAACGTTAATGTTTCTAATAATCTTTTGGGTTATTTCGATTACTTAGATTTAAAACTGCTTCAGCCACACTTATTCACCCACGTAAATGTATGTTGCCCTGCTATCAACTGTAAAGGTGGATCCTTAGGGAACATGGTGTGGCTTGATCAATGAGGCTTTTGGCCAATAGTGTGGGGGGCTTAAAGGCTCATTGGTGTCTAAGGCTGGTATTTGCAGAGCTGCCTTTACTTATTGGTTTGGTCTATCTTCTAGACTCCATGAGACATTCAAATGCTGAGTTTGAAAGAGTGATGTTTATCAGATTGTCTGATTGAAGGATGACAAAGACAGATGGATGACAAAGCTGTAATATTATACCTGTGCTTTGTAAATGTTTTCTATGTGCAGTATTTGATAATGTAAAACTGGTATTTTTGTGGTTTTGTATGCTGCATAATTGATTACTTAGGGTGCACGTAGTTTTGTAAGAAAATAGTACCAAATGGATGAAAAACAAACAACAACCAAAAAAAAAAGCTCCACGTTTTCCGGGTTCAGAAGCCTGTAATTTGCCCCTTTACCGTCTGGACGTAAAGTCAATAAAGTTTGATTCGAATCACCACTTTGTTTGCCCATGATGTCATTGTGTAACTGATTTCAACTTTGTCACTTTTGGGGACAACTTTCAGGACGTATCAAGGGTGGAGAGAAATATGAAAATACAGTATTTCAACAAAAAACATATTTTTATTACTTGATTTTTTAAAAACCCAAACACACAAAGACAAGCCTTTTATATTAAATATATTTCACAATTTAGATGCACAAACAGATGCTTGTCTGAAAATGAAACAAGCAGATGAAACATAATTAATACACACATTATTAATATAGATTTAAGACAAAATATACAGAGAGAAAAAAAAAAGTTTGTTTGATGATCAAGAAAATACACAGTAACATCCTTATTGACATTTTTACATTCATTGTGTTTGCTGATACTTTACAAAGAAAAGAAAATACGAGCGATAAAGGAAAATATATTTTAAAGCATACCCCATACAATTTCTCTCACAAATGTATAAAACTGGAAGAGGTGTCATATTACTAATGATCAACACACCTGTAGAAGATGATAGTGCTGAACTATGGCTGAGATGACATCGTTTTTTTTAACGAGAACTTTTCCACAGGTTCAACTGCATTCCTTCTGCACCATCTCTACACATGAATCAGCTATTGCCTGGACACTGTTTTAATCTAAGACAAGGCTAACCCAACCCAACCATGTTCGTCGAGAACTATTCTGTAGGTTTTCAGTTCCAACCCTAATCTAAATCACACCTGATTCTACTTCCTGCCTGCTCACCAACGCCTTAACTAGCTAAATAGGGTATGTTAGGTTAGTGTCGGAGTAAAAACCTGCAGGAGGGTATCTCTCCAGCGACAGGGACGGGCAGCCCTGATCTACTTAAGAAGACCATTTTATAACCTCTAAATGCATCCACTCACACTCTTCAGGATTGCTCTGAGCAACAGGAGCTGAGGTGTGTGGTTGTTTCAAGTAGAAACTGAGAGCTGCATCTAAGCAACATAATCACCATATAGAATAGGTTATTTAAGGACAAAGTGTCTGGTCTGGTCTGCAGTTGCTGTGTTGATGATAGGCCAAAACTGTGCTGGCCAAAGTGCTATAACTTAGTTATAATTGACCAAAAATAGCCTATCTCCCTATCTATCTCTCTCTCTCTCTCCAGCTCTCTCTGTCTCTCTCTCCCTATCTATCTCGCTCTGTCTCTCTAGCTCTCTCTCCCTATCTATCTCTCTCTGTCTCTCTCTCACTTTGTGTCTCCTTGCTTCTCTTACGTTCCCTGCATATCTGCCTCTTTCTGCCTCTCTCTCTTTCACAGTGGCAACGTAATATTAATAACTAGCCCACATGCTGTACTCCCTATTCAAACATCTCACCTCGTACCAACGTCGAATGTGGTCCTTCAGAATATGGAATATGTCTTTGTGAATGAACCTTTTACAGTATTACCTCATCATGCATTTATAATATTCATTATTATAGCCTAGTAATAACAATAATAAACAGATGCAATTTTGTTTTTATTTGTGTGTGTGTGAGTAAACAGACCTGGGGGTGGGGCTTTGACTAAATAAGGAATGATTGGCATATACCCAGTGGCCAATCGTTGATAGTCAAAAAAACAAACAAGTAAAGCACAACAAATGTCTGCTGTCCGAAACTTAACCTTAAAGGCTCCAATAGCTTTACAGGCTGGTCAACAGGCTGATCAACAGGCTGATCAACAGGCTGATCAACAGGCTGATCAACAGGCTGATCAACAGGCTGGTCAACAGGCTGATCAACAGGCTGGTCAACAGGCTGATCAACAGGCTGATCAACAGGCTGGTCAACAGGCTGATCAACAGGCTGGTCAACAGGCTGGTCAACAGGCTGGTCAACAGGCTGGTCAACAGGCTGATCAACAGGCTGGTCAACAGGCTGATCAACAGGCTGGTCAACAGGCTGATCAACAGGCTGGTCAACAGGCTGGTCAACAGGTTGAACTGCATCCCAAATGTCATCCTATCCCTTAGTGCACTACCTTTGATGGCTTTGGTCAAAAGTAGTGCACTTGCAAGGGAATAGCGTGCCATGTGGGACGCTGATATGAAGAGCTCTGCTATTGGTGGACTGAGAACATAAGTAGTCCTAGAGCTCTGCTATTGGTGGACTGAGAAGATAAGTAGTCCTAGAGCTCTGCTATTGGTCGACTGAGAGGATAAGTAGTCCTAGAGCTCTGCTATTGGTGGACTGAGAACATAAGTAGTCCTAGAGCTCTGCTATTGGTGGACTGAGAAGATAAGTAGTCCTAGAGCTCTGCTATTGGTGGACTGAGAAGATAAGTAGTCCTAGAGCTCTGCTATTGGTGGACTGAGAAGATAAGTAATCCTAGAGCTCTGCTATTGGTGGACTGAGAACATAAGTAGTTCTAGAGCTCTGCTATTGGTGGACTGAGAACATAAGTAGTTATAGAGCTCTGCTATTGGTAGACTGAGAACATAAGTAGTTCTAGAGCTCTGCTATTGGTGGACTGAGAACATAAGTAGTTCTAGAGCTCTGCTATTGGTGGACTGAGAACATAAGTAGTTCTAGAGCTCTGCTATTGGTCCCAAGCCCGACGGGCCCCAACATTATACATCGGGTTAGTGCCGGGTAGGTCCGTTTTTTCTCCTCCATCAATAACTAGGGTACTGGTACGGCTCGGGTATCACTAAATGATCATTAAAATGTTGAAGCTGTGGCATTTGCGCGTGCTCTGCTGCGCAGTAAAGTCATATCTGACTAAGATCATAACGTGATGTTAGAAGTGCTTCAACCTCGTCAAATATAAGACAGGAGAGATTATTTGACAGAAAATAATAATGTTCCTTGAGTGAAAATTAGCTAATAGCTAACTGCTAACAGCTAACTTCTAACTGCTAACAGCTAACTGCTAACAGCTAACTGCCCTCTCATGTCTCGTCATTGAGCAGCCCAAGCGGAGCCGTCGCTATGGTTACTCACAGACTCAGAGCGCCATGAGCAGAGCGCATGCAGAGCAAGCTGTGTGCAGGGAGCGAGTGACATACAGAGCAGCTAATGGATTTACTAACAGAGGAAGTGATTTCTGATTTTGGGCTTCGTGCAGGGCTGAGCCTTAAAGTTGGCAGAAGCAATTGGGCCTGGGCAGGGTAGGGCCTGAATGTTGCCTGGCATTGGTAGAGCTCTGGCTTAAAATGCACGCCCGTGCAGGGCTCTAAGTGGTCCTACGGAACCTGAAATAGATTCAGACACAGTCAGAGAACATTCAAAGACTTACATTCAATGACAGGCCGTCAGAGAACAACCAAACACTTAGATTCATTGACAATAACACTGATAGTATACTCATACATAGATAGCCTGAATACATTCATAGGAACAACATACTTAATGATATTGAGAGACATTATTTTAGATTGAACTAACTACAGGTGATAGTCAGACAGTGAGAGGGACAGAACAAAGAGAGATTCAGTGCAGGTTTTGGGGCGTAGTTTAATTCTCAACTCAGGGTTTTGGGGCGTAGTTTAATTCTCAACTCAGGGTTTTGGGGCGTAGTTTAATTCTCAACTCAGGGTTTTGGGGCGTAGTTTAATTCTCAACTCAGGGTTTTGGGGCGTAGTTTAATTCTCAACTCAGGGTTTTTGGGGCATAGTTTAATTCTCAACTCAGGGTTTTGGGGTGTAGTTTAATTCTCAACTCAGGGTTTTGGGGCGTAGTTTAATTGTCAACTCAGGGTTTTGGGGCGTAGTTTAATTCTCAACTCAGGGTTTTGGGGTGTATTTAATTCTCAACTCAGGGTTTTGGGGCGTAGTTTAATTCTCAACTCAGGGTTTTGGGGCGTAGTTTAATTCTCAACTCAGGGTTTTTGGGGCGTAGTTTAATTCTCAACTCAGGGTTTTGGGGCGTAGTTTAATTCTCAATTCAGGGTTTTGGGGTGTATTTAATTCTCAACTCAGGGTTTTGGGGCGTAGTTTAATTCTCAACTCAGGGTTTTGGGGCGTAGTTTAATTCTCAACTCAGGGTTTTGGGGCGTAGTTTAATTCTCAATTCAGGGTTTTGGGGTGTATTTAATTCTCAACTCAGGGTTTTGGGGCGTAGTTTAATTCTCAACTCAGGGTTTTGGGGCGTAGTTTAATTCTCAACTCAGGGTTTTGGGGCATAGTTTAATTGTCAACTCAGGGTTTTGGGGCGTAGTTTAATTCTCAACTCAGGGTTTTGGGGCGTAGTTTAATTCTCAACTCAGGGTTTTGGGGCGTAGTTTAATTCTCAACTCAGGGTTTTGGGGCGTAGTTTAATTCTCAACTCAGGGGTTGAATGTTGTCCGTTTCAATTTTAATTCAAACCTTGAATTGTTCAACTCTTGAATTTTGTTTTCTATAAGAATTCTTCATTTCATGAATCGACGGAACTGACCCCTTTGCCCAACTCAAGAAATATACATACATTCATAGTGTGGTCATTGGGACATTCCTAGACGTGTGCACAGAGAGACATTAAATATACAGACCTGCTGTTCAGATAGTGGACATTCATAGATAAGACATTCATGTCATACAGTCTCAAGTAGACATCAATCAAATGTATAAACCTGTGTATTCTACAACTATCATATACACACACAACTGTCGGTGGTCAAATAGGCCCACGTCCTAAAATACCACTCTATTCCCTACATAGTGCACTACTTTTGACCAGATCCCCTATGGGCCCTAAATACAGTAGGTGTACTAATGTCACGCCCTGACCATAGTTTGCTTTGTATGTTTTATGTTTTGTTTGGTCAGGGTGTGATCTGAGTGGGCATTCTATGTTGTATGTCTAGTTTGTCTATTTCTATGTGTTTGGCCTGATATAGGTTCTCAATCAGAGACAGGTTTTTTGCGTTGTCTCTGATTGGGAACCATATTTAGGTAGCCTGTTTTGTATTGTGGGTTGTGGGTGATTGTCGATGTTATGTTGCATGTTAGCACATTGTTTATTATAGCGGTCACGTTCGTCTTATTCGTTTTGTTTTGTTAGTTTGTTTAAGTGTTCTTCATTAAAGATAGAAGAATGTATTCAAACCACGCTGCGCTTTGGTCCGCTTCTTACGACGAATGTATTCAAACCACGACATATGTGTCGTGACAACTAAATAGGGAATAGGGTGCAGTTTTGGACACAAACATATTCTCTATCATCACAATGACCTCGATTCACAGTTAGGAGCCTTTCCAGAAAGCAGGATTAAATTAGCCAGCTAACTTTGACAGTCAGATATCTCTCTTAATTTTCTGGTACATTTTAGGGGGTTTTCTGTTTCATTTTGAAAGCTAAACTTGAATATGTGTTGTTGGTTGTCAAGTCAATTACAACATGCAAATTTCAACTCTCTCTCTACATATATATATATATATTCAAAACAAATGCAATGTAATTTCCAAATATTTAGGACAGTTCAGACAGCTGGCTAACTCAATGATCCTGCTTCCTGGAACAGCCCCTTGTTCTCAACCCTTTATTTATCTCCAATCTTCCCTCCGTATCTCCTTCCCTCCTTATCTCCTTCCCTCCTTATCTCCTTATCTCCTTCCCTCCTTATCTCCTTATCTCCTTCCCTCCTTATCTCCTTCCCTCCTTATCTCCTTATCTCCTTCCCTCCTTATCTCCTTCCCTCCTTCCCTCCTTCCCTCGTCTCCTTCCCTCCTTATCTCGCTCGTCTCTCCTTGTCTCGCTCGTCTCTCCCTTATATGCAGTAAGGCCTTCATATTACATGTCATATTGAGGATGTAGCTAGGGTTACGAACTTTCCTCAAATTCCCAGATTGTCCAGAAATCCTGCTTATCCGCTCCTGATTTCCGAGATCATTCCAACCAGGATTTTGGGAAATTCCGGGAATTTTAGGAACGTTTACGTATTTTTGCCACCCTAGACGTAGCACAGTGAGTTGATATGCTCAATAGATCATACTACAAAGAATCGTGATATAGCAAGCTAAGCTATAAAAAAAAAAACGATGTAACCAGAGGGGTTATTGGCTAGACTAGCATACCTGCTAATTTTATCCTTTAAGATAAAAATGAATAGCCATCCTATACAGTACTGGTCAAAAGTTTTAGAACACCTACTCATTCAAGGGTTTTTCTTTATATTTTTACTATTTTCTACATTGTAGAATAATAGTGAAGACCTCAAAACCAGGAAATAACACATATGGAATCATGTCGTAACCCAAAAAAAGTGTTAAACAAATCAAAATGTATTTTATATTTGAGATTCGTCACACTTTGCTTTGATGACAGCTTTGCACACTCTTGACATTCTCTTAACCAGCTTCATGAGGTAGTCAACCTGGAATGCATTTCAATGAACAGGTGTGCCTTCTTAAAAGTTAACTTGTGGAATTTCTTTACTTCTTAACGCATTTGAGCCAATCAGTTGTGTTGTGACATGGTTGGGTTGGTATACAGAAGATAGCTCTATTTGGTAAAATACCAAGTCCATATTATGGCAAGAACAGCTAAAATAAGCAAAGAGAAACGACAGTCCATCATTACTTTAAGACATCACTCAATATGGAACATTTCAAGAACTTTGAAAGTTTCTTCAAGTGCAGTCGCAAAAACAATCAAGCTCTATGATGAAACTGTCTCTCATGAGGCCCGCCACAGGAAAGGAAGACCCAGAGTTACCTCTGCTGCAGAGGATAAGTTCATTAGAGTTACCAGCCTCAGAAATTACAGCCCAAATAAATTCTTCACAGAGTTCAAATAACAGACACATCTTAACATTAACTGTTCAGAGGAGACTGTGTGAATCAGACTTTCATGTTCAAATTGCTGCAAAGAAACCACTACTAAAGGACACCAATAATATGAAGAGACTTGTTTGGGCCAAGGAACACGAGCAATGGACATTAGACCAGTGCACATTTTTCCTTTGTTCTGATGAGTCCAAATTGGAGATTTTTGGTTCCAACCGCCGTGTCTTTGTGAAATGCGGTGTGGGTGAACGGATGATCTCCGCATCTGGGGTTTCCACCATGAAGCATGGAGGAGGAGGTGTGATGGTGTGCGAGGGCTTTGCTGGTGACACTGTCTGTGATTTATTTAGAAATCAAGGCACACTTAACCAGCCTTCTGCAGTGATTCGCCATCCCATCTGGTTTGGGCTTAGTGGGACTATCTTTTGTTTTTCAACAGGACAATAACTCAACACACCTCCAGGCTGTGTAATGGCTATTTGACCAAGAAGGAGAGTGATGGAGTTCTGCATCAGATGACCTGGCCTCCACAATCCCCTGACCTCAACCCAATTGTGATCGTTTGGGATGAGTCAGACCGCAGAGGGAAGGAAAAGCAGCCAACAAGTTCTCAGCATATGTGGAAACTCCTTCAAGACTGTTGGAAAAGCATTCCAGGTGAAGCTGGTTGAGAGAATGCCAAGAGTTTGCAAAGCTGTCATCAAGGCAAAGGGTGGCTATCTGAAAAATCTCAAATGATTTGTTTAACACAGTCAGGTCCGTCATTAGATGAATGAGACCAAGGTGCAGCGTGGTAAGCATCTTCTTTATTGATGAACACCAAAAAACAACTAAATATAAACAAACGTAACGTTCTGCAGGGCTACACAGTAACTATACAAAAAAACAAGATCCCACAAACTCAGGGTGGAAAACAGGCTGCCTAAGTATGATCCCCAATCAGAGACAACGATAGGTAGCTGCCTCTGATTGGGGAACCATACCCGGCCAACATAGAAATAGAACACATAGATCTGCCCACCCAAGTCACACCCTGACCTAACCAAATAGAGAAATAAAAAGGCTCTCTAAGGTCAGGGCGTGACAAACACTTTGTTGTGGTTACTACATGATTCCATATGTGTTATTTCATAGTTTTGATGTCTTCACTATTATTCTACAATGTAGAAAATAATAAAAAATAAAGAAAAACCCTTGAATGAGTAAATGTTGTAAACCTTTTGACTAGTACTGTATGTATTGCACTGCTTTAAATGTCCTGTACACGTTTGAAAGTAACTAATATTGTATAAATCACTAGTATGCTAATCGTTTAGTACAATAGCAATACAATACATCTGCCCTAGCCATTACTAGCCATTACTAGCCATTACTAGCCATTACTAGCCATTAATAGCCATAATTAAAGCTCTCCTGTCATCTTTGGTTTCTGATTAGCCGGTCGTTGTTTAAAGGACAATTGACTGAGAATCCATTACCTATATAGTGCACTACTTTTTAGCAGATCCTTATGGGCCCTAGTCTAAAGTAGTGCACTACTACCCTATAGACCCTGGTCTAAAGTAGTGCACTACTACCCTATAGACCCTGGTCTAAAGTAGTACACTACTACCCTATAGACCCTGGTCTAAAGTAGTGCACTACTACCCTATAGACCCTGGTCTAAAGTAGTGCACTACTACCCTATAGACCCTGGTCTAAAGTAGTGCACTACTACCCTATAGACCCTGGTCTAAAGTAGTGCACTACTACCCTATAGACCCTGGTATAAAGTAGTGCACTATAAAGGGAATATGGTGCCATTTGGAATACAGCCCAGATCTATTCAAACTAGGGTGGAGACTAAACTAACTGAAGTCGGTTTCAAACCAGGAATAATTCAGTTGGAATGCTGATACAGTTTACCTATTACACACACACACACACACACACACACACACACACACACACACACACACACACACACACACACACACACACACACACACACACACACACACACACACACACACACACACACACACACACACACACACACACACACAGGATATGAGATGTATTCTATGCTGTGGTACCAGTTCAGTATGACCTCTGTGATGTCTTCACCTCTGAAACCCTGTCCTTTGATTGGTCGTAGAATGATCTGAAGGCAAGCATGGAAATCTACAAAAATGGCTCTGAAATAAGGAGAGGAGAGAGGAGAGGAGAGGAGAGAGGAGAGGAGAGGAGAGGAGAGGAGAGGAGAGGAGAGGAGAGGAGAGGAGAGGAGAGGAGAGGAGAGGAGAGGAGAGGAGAGAGGAGAGGAGAGGAGAGGAGAGGAGAGGAGAGGAGAGGAGAGGAGAGGAGAGGAGAGGAGAGGAGAGAGGAGAGGAGAGGAGAGGAGAGGAGAGGAGAGGAGAGGAGAGGAGAGGAGAGGAGAGGAGAGGAGAGGAGAGGAGAGGAGAGGAGATCGAAAGAGCGCCTAAGTAAACCCCTCCTCCTCTTCCTCATCCTCCTCCCATGCTATCTAAAATGTCTGATGGAAAGTTAATTCGAAAAGTCCCCGAAACCTTCCAAGCACCACTGATGCTCAGTGACATCAACTTCCTCTTCAGGTGATGACATCACTTCCAGACGTGAGACGTCGTCATGTGGTTGGAGCTTTGAGTCTTTGGTCCTCCGATGTGCTGACTTCCGTATCCCATCATGCCGTTGGTGCCGTAGAAGTTCACCCCCGCCATGTGCTGGGTCATCTGGTGTGGGGGAACCGCATGTTCGCGCACACACACACATGCACACACAGACACAGACACACACACGCACACATGCACACACACACACACACACATGCACACACACACACACACGCAGACACACACACACACACACACACACACACACACACACACACACACACACACACACACACACACACACACACACACACACACACACACACACAGACAAACACAGATTTTTATACTATAGTCAAATGTTATGTAAATATACAGTTACACACATATTGCCTCATAGAAACACAGTTAAACACAGTCATTTCCTCTCACACACGGTCCTCACAAGTATAGTAATACAAACACACACACACACATTCCAGGTGTGTGTCTCTCACCTGAGTGATGGAGCACTGATCCTGCTGTACCTGCTGAGGCACGAACGCCACTCCACCCATCATGCCTTTCTGTTGATGTCCAATGATGCTTTGTTGCTGTGCTCCCATGATGCCGTTATGTTGCACTCCCATCATGCCTCTCTGCTGAGCTCCCATCATGCCTCTCTGCTGAGCTCCCATCATACCACTCTGCTGAGCTCCCATCATGCCTCTCTGCTGAGCTCCCATCATACCACTCTGCTGAGCTCCCATCATGCCATTCTGCTGAGCTCCCATCATGCCGTTCTGCTGAGCTCCCATCATGCCGTTCTGCTGAGCTCCCATCATGCCGTTCTGCTGAGCTCCCATCATGCCGCTCTGCTGAGCTCCCATCATACCACTCTGCTGAGCTCCCATCATGCCGTTCTGCTGAGCTCCCATCATACCACTCTGCTGAGCTCCCATCATACCACTCTGCTGAGCTCCCATAATGCTTTGCTGGTGATTTATCATGCTGTGTGGCACTCCTGCCATGAACGGGGATGTGTTGACCGTTTGCCCCATGACACCCTGTTGAGCCATAAAGCCGTTCTGCTGAGCTCCCATCATGCCATTCTGCTGTGCTGCCACCATTCCACTCTGCTGAGCTCCCATAACGCTTTGCTGTTGCCCTCCCATCATGCCGTTCTGCTGCTGACCACTCAGGGCCATCATGGAGTGTGATGTCACCATGGCTCCTCCCATCGTCCCCCCCTGCGTGGCCAGGGAATGGTACGATCCGTAGTAGCCCAGCTGGGCTGGGTTCATGTACAGGCCAGCTGGAGATACAAAGTTGGGCATGTTCAGTGAACTATTATTAGACTTGATTCAAAAGGACAGTTAGGAAAGGACGGTTAGGAAAGGACAGCTAGGAAAGGACAGTTAGGAAAGGACAGTTAGGAAAGGACAGCTAGGAAAGGACAGTTAGGAAAGGACAGCTAGGAAAGGACAGCTAGGAAAGGACAGTTAGGAAAGGACGGTTAGGAAAGGACGGTTAGGAAAGGACAGTTAGGAAAGGACAGTTAGGAAAGGACAGTTAGGAAAGGACGGTTAGGAAAGGACGGTTAGGAAAGGACGGTTAGGAAAGGACAGTTAGGAAAGGACGGTTAGGAAAGGACAGTTAGGAAAGGACGGTTGGGAAAGGACGGTTGGGAAAGGACGGTTGGGAAAGGACGGTTAGGAAAGGACAGTTAGGAAAGGACGGTTAGGAAAGGACGGTTAGGAAAGGACGGTTAGGATAGGACGGTTAGGAAAGGACGGTTAGGATAGGACGGTTAGGAAAGGACAGTTAGGAAAGGACAGTTAGGAAAGGAAGGTTAGGAAAGGACAGTTAGGAAAGGACGGTTAGGAAAGGAAGGTTAGGAAAGGAAGGTTAGGAAAGGACAGTTAGGAAAGGAAGGTTAGGAAAGGAAGGTTAGGAAAGGACAGTTAGGAAAGGAAGGTTAGGAAAGGAAGGTTAGGAAAGGACAGTTAGGAAAGGACAGTTAGGAAAGGAAGGTTAGCAAAGGACAGTTAGGAAAAAACCGATAGTGACCACTTTTTCCTAAAGAACAGGCCAGCTGGAGGTACACACACATACAGACAAGAAACACAGTTAAGTCATTCATTCAGAATGACAGAACCTCGGTTCATTTACAGCAGCGATAATAGGTGTCGATAACAAGGTCCAGAGATGCTCTAATTAAAAAATAAGGCACGGGGGGGGGGGGGGTGGTATATGGCCAATATATCACGGCTAAGGGCTGTGCGTAGGCACGACGCAACGCCGAGTGCCTGGACACAGCCCTAATTGGCCAGATACCACAAACCCCCGAGGTGCCTTATTGCTATTATAAACTGGTTACCAACGTAATTAGAGTAGTAAAAAAAACGTGTGGTATACACGTGGTATACGGTCCGATATACCACAGCTGTCAGCCAATCAGCATTCAGGGCTCGAACCACCCAGTTTATAATTGTTGATAACATACAGATACTTTGAAACATAAACAACTACACAGTGACTCTCCTACCCCTTGGAGCCAGGTTCTGGTGCGATGTGGGTGTGGTTGCGTAGAGGGAGAGGATAGAGTCCTTGGACATCTTTGTCCTAGAGCCCTCCTGTCTGGGTGCTGAGTCCAGGAACAGGCTGAGGTTCTCGGGTACCGACGCGGCCACACAACCCCTGGGCATGGAGCTACCCACCGGCTGGAGAGAGGAGAGATCGTTACATAGGGTTAGTGTGTGTGTGTGTGTGTGTGTGTGTGTGTGTGTGTGTGTGTGTGTGTGTGTGTGTGTGTGTGTGTGTGTGTGTGTGTGTGTGTGTGTGTGTGTGTGTGTGTGTGTGTGTGTGTGTGTGTGTGTGTGTGTGTGTGTGTGGACGTGTTTAACTATTCTTGTGGGGACCAGAAGTCCCTACAAGAATAGTAAACGAACAAAAAGTTGACCAGCTGGGGACATTTTGTTAGACCCCACAAGGTCAAATGCTATTTCTAGGGGGTTTAGGGTTAAGGTTAGAATTAGTGTTAGGGTTAGAATTAAGTTAAATATTAAGGTTAGGAGCTAGGGTTAGTTGTAGGGTTAGGGTTAGGAGCTAGGGTTAGGTTTAGGGTTAGGATAAAGTTTAGGTTTTTGGGTTAGGGTTAGGGTTAGGGAAATAAGGATTTTGAATGGGACTGAATTGTATATCCCCACAAGGTTAGCTGTACAAGACTGTGTGTGTGTATGGTGTATAACTGTGTATAACTCTCTCTGAATCTCACCGTGGTCTTGGTGGAGGTGGTGGAGGAAGAGGCAGGCAGGGAGCTGAATAGATTCAGGTCAGAGTGCACCGTAGCTGGGTTAGCCACCAGAGGACTCCCCCTCTCTTCAGAGCTGGATCTACCATTAGATATAAGAGGATGGGGAGCAGGATCATCTGAGAGAGAGAGAGAGAGACAGAGAGAGAGAGAGACAGAGAGAGAGAGAGAGAGAGAGAGAGAGAGAGAGAGAGAGAGAGAGAGAGAGAGAGAGAGAGAGAGAGAGAGAGAGAGAGAGAGAGAGAGAGAGAGAGAGAGAGAGAGACAGAGAGAGAGACAGAGAGAGAGACAGAGAGAGAGACAGAGAGAGAGAGAGAGCGAGAGAGACAGAGAGAGAGAGAGAGAGAGAGAGAGACAGAGAGAGAGACAGAGAGAGAGACAGAGAGAGAGAGAGAGAGAGAGAGAGAGAGAGAGAGAGAGAGAGAGAGAGAGAGAGAGAGAGCGAGAGAGAGAGAGAGAGAGAGAGAGAGAGAGACAGAGAGAGAGAGAGAGAGAGAGAGAGAGAGAGAGAGAGAGAGAGAGAGAGAGAGAGAGAGAGAGAGACAGAGAGAGAGACAGAGAGAGAGACAGAGAGAGAGACAGAGAGAGACAGAGAGAGACAGAGAGAGAGAGAGAGAGAGAGAGAGAGAGAGAGAGAGACAGAGAGAGAAACAGAGAGAGAGAGAGAGAGAGAGAGAGAGACAGAGAGAGAGAGAGCGAGAGAGACAGAGAGACAGAGAGAGAGAGAGAGAGAGAGAGAGAGAGAGAGAGAAAACAACAAGTGTGCGGTTAAAATTGGCAAAAAACACACACATTTCTTCACACAGGGTCGTGGGGTGAGACAGGGATGCAGCTTAAGCCCCACCCTCTTCAACATATATATCAACGAATTGGCGCGGGCACTAGAACAGTCTGCAGCACCCGGTCTCACCCTACTAGAATCCGAAGTCAAATGTCTACTGTTTGCTGATGATCTGGTGCTTCTGTCACCAACCAAGGAGGGCCTACAGCAGCACCTAGATCTTCTGCACAGATTCTGTCAGACCTGGGCCCTGACAGTAAATCTCAGTAAGACCAAAATAATGGTGTTCCAAAAAAGGTCCAGTCACCAGGACCACAAATTCCATCTAGACACCGTTGCCCTAGAGCACACAAAAAACTATACATACCTCGGCCTAAACATCAGCACCACAGGTAACTTCCACAAAGCTGTGAACGATCTGAGAGACAAGGCAAGAAGGGCCTTCTATGCCATCAAAAGGAACATAAATTTCAACATACCAATTAGGATCTGGCTAAAAATACTTGAATCAGTCATAGAGCCCATTGCCCTTTATGGTTGTGAGGTCTGGGGTCCGCTCACCAACCAAGATTTCACAAAATGGGACAAACACCAAATTGAGACTCTGCATGCAGAATTCTGCAAAAATATCCTCCGTGTACAACGTAGAACACCAAATAATGCATGCAGAGCAGAATTAGGCCGATACCCACTAATTATCAAAATCCAGAAAAGAGCCGTTAAATTCTACAACCACCTAAAAGGAAGCGATTCCCAAACCTTCCATAACAAAGCCATCACCTACAGAGAGATGAACCTGGAGAAGAGTCCCCTAAGCAAGCTGGTCCTAGGGCTCTGTTCACAAACACAAACACACCCCACAGAGCCCCAGGACAACAGCACAATTAGACCCAACCAAATCATGAGAAAACAAAAAGATAATTACTTGACACATTGGAAAGAATTAACAAAAAAACAGAGCAAACTAGAATGCTATTTGGCCCTAAACAGAGAGTACACAGTGGCAGAATACCTGACCACTGTGACTGACCCAAACTTAAGGAAAGCTTTGACTATGTACAGACTCAGTGAGCATAGCCTTGCTATTGAGAAAGGCCGCCGTAGGCAGACATGGCTCTCAAGAGAAGACAGGCTATGTGCACACTGCCCACAAAATGAGGTGGAAACTGAGCTGCACTTCCTAACCTCCTGCCCAATGTATGACCATATTAGAGAGACATATTTCCCTCAGATTACACAGATCCACAAAGAATTTGAAAACAAATCCAATTTTGATAAACTCCCATATCTACTGGGAGAAATTCCACAGTGTGCCATCACAGCAGCAAGATTTGTGACCTGTTGCCACAAGAAAAGGGCAACCAGTGAAGAACAAACACCATTGTAAATACAACCCATATTTATGCTTATTTATTTTAACTTGTGTGCTTTAACCATTTGTACATTGTTACAACACTGTATATATATAATATAACATTTGTAATGTCTTTATTGTTTTGAAACTTCTGTATGTGTAATGTTTACTGTTAATTTGTATTGTTTATTTCACTTTTGTATAATATCTACCTCACTTGCTTTGGCAATGTTAACACATGTTTCCCATGCCAATAAAGCCCCTTGAATTGAATTGAATTGAATTGAATTGAGAGACAGAGAGAGAGAGAGAGAGAGAGAGAGAGAGAGAGAGAGAGAGAGAGAGAGAGAGAGAGAGAGCGAGAGAGAGAGAGAGAGAGAGAGAGAGAGA